>NC_086444.1:599874288-600174288 GCF_028390025.1 Pseudophryne corroboree
CCATTTCATTTTGGATCTTATCAATCTTATCCTTGAAATAGGAAGCGAGATCTTGTGCACTAATAGTAGCTGTAGGGTTTGGTGAGGGAGGGATAAGAAGTGATTTAAATGTATTAAAAAGTCACTTGGGGTTAGAGGCTTGAGCAGAGATGAGAGATGGGAAATATGTCCAGAGCATTGTAACAAGAATGATAAATGGTCGTATATGTGAGGAAGTCACATGGAGTACAAGATTTATGTCACTTTTTTTTGTAGGTGTCTTGTTAATTTAGAGTGCCACGGTTGACATCTAAGTCTACGTTGAGTAAATGAAGAAAGACGTATTTATAAACCCCATATTGGGCGACATACAATTACCCGCTGTCATTTACCCCAGGTAATTGCATCAATGGGGGCTGTCCAATTAGCCCCAATAGACAGGCGAAATAAAATCCCTGAAAACAGTCCCATTTTTGGGCAAAAACGGGCTGTTTCTACAAAAGGTTTCACTGAACGTGTGTGTTTTCTTAAGAATTTTTTTTTTCGGGGCGATCTAATTGTACAGCCTGTAAAAAAAAATATCAGTAAAACATCGGGAGAAATCGTGAAAAATGGATGTTTTTGGCACCTAATGTTTTATTGTAGCCCAACTGGATACCCACCATTGAATGTAAAAATGTATATAGAGAAAGAAAAGAAACAAATCTATATATTATTAGTGAATTTAGAGAGACATAGTTACAAACTACATGTTGAATGTAAAAATATATAGAGAGAAATAAAGAAACAAACACATCTACATATTAATAGCAGAAGGATGACTCTTATGAGTAATATATTTCTATGGTGCCGTTGCCTGATTAGGGCACAAATTGAAAGTTTTGGTCCGTAGATTTGCAGAAAAATATTGGCGTTGCAATTGTTTGCTTCATTTCGGAGTTACAGTATGTGGCAAAACGTCCGCCTGCCATTTACAATCCATCACCATTGTGCTCTGGAAAAATGTGACAGTTGATGAACTCTCCCTGTACACCTGCTGGGTAACATGAAACTTGTGACCTGCTGGGTGGTCTGGAAACTGTGACAGTTATTTGCAGCCACTAACTAAGCAGGGATTTTTTTACATTTCTACTCCTAAGGGAGTAAAATTGGGTAAAATGTTGCACCCAGCAAACCTTTGCCTGGTTGAAACTGGGCACATCAGCTAGTTATCACTAGCTGACTGTAGTCTGAGTATATCATCACTTGCCACTAATAGTTTAATACTTGCCACATGCCTAGTCATTTTATACGGGTGGATGTGTGGTTACTCACTTGGAACTATTAGCTAAATTCACATTTAGGTGACTACTTTTGTGTTTCTTACCAAGTCCTTGGCATTCAATGAGATGTCATCCCACCAGGGGGAAATGAACTCAAAGTCACAATTCAGGATCCTGCTGTACATGTACTGATCACCCCTTGCATCATAGAATGGTTCAAACCCACATAAGCTATAAAGATTAAAGACAAGACATTTATATAGTTTCAAATCATTACTGTGTATCTGTTTGTCACTATTGTTACTATAAAAATAACCAGATTGTAGGTATGTCTTCCTACACCTAAGTATCCTCTCATTCAGCATGTACACTGAGCTGATATAGTGTTGAAATCAAGATGACTGTAATTACACCCACATGTGAGTTGCCCTGCCCCTATCCATACACTTGATACCACAGCTATCATAAATATCACTGTGCACTAGTAACAGCCCTATCCTTGGTGCAATATATGCTAGCTCCTGCATATGAATCGGAATCGCTTGGTAAATGAGCATGTGCAGTGTATTAACGCACAAGATCCAGCCGCAAAATTACTTGACTTCAAATGTGCACTGGCCCCTGAGTGTCTGTGTTTGTAGTATGGTCACACAGGTGCAAGATCAAATTGCCACATTCACATTAGAGATGAGCGCCTGAAATTTTTCGGGTTTTGTGTTTTGGTTTTGGGTTCGGTTCCGCGGCCGTGTTTTGGGTTCGAACGCGTTTTGGCAAAACCTCACCGAATTATTTTTGTCGGATTCGGGTGTGTTTTGGATTCGGGTGTTTTTTTTCCAAAAACACTAAAAAACAGCTTAAATCATAGAATTTGGGGGTCATTTTGATCCCAAAGTATTATTAACCTCAAAAACCATAATTTCCACTCATTTTCAGTCTATTCTGAATACCTCACACCTCACAATATTATTTTTAGTCCTAAAATTTGCACCGAGGTCGCTGTGTGAGTAAGATAAGCGACCCTAGTGGCCGACACAAACACCGGGCCCATCTAGGAGTGGCACTGCAGTGTCACGCAGGATGTCCCTTCCAAAAAACCCTCCCCAAACAGCACATGACGCAAAGAAAAAAAGAGGCGCAATGAGGTAGCTGTGTGAGTAAGATTAGCGACCCTAGTGGCCGACACAAACACCGGGCCCATCTAGGAGTGGCACTGCAGTGTCACGCAGGATGGCCCTTCCAAAAAACCCTCCCCAAACAGCACATGACGCAAAGAAAAAAAGAGGCGCAATGAGGTAGCTGTGTGAGTAAGATTAGCGACCCTAGTGGCCGACACAAACACCGGGCCCATCTAGGAGTGGCACTGCAGTGTCACGCAGGATGTCCCTTCCAAAAAACCCTCCCCAAACAGCACATGACGCAAAGAAAAAAAGAGGCGCAATGAGGTAGCTGTGTGAGTAAGATTAGCGACCCTAGTGGCCGACACAAACACCGGGCCCATCTAGGAGTGGCACTGCAGTGTCACGCAGGATGTCCCTTCCAAAAAACCCTCCCCAAACAGCACATGACGCAAAGAAAAAGAAAAGAAAAAAGAGGTGCAAGATGGAATTGTCCTTGGGCCCTCCCACCCACCCTTATGTTGTATAAACAAAACAGGACATGCACACTTTAACCAACCCATCATTTCAGTGACAGGGTCTGCCACACGACTGTGACTGATATGACGGGTTGGTTTGGACCCCCCCCAAAAAAGAAGCAATTAATCTCTCCTTGCACAAACTGGCTCTACAGAGGCAAGATGTCCACCTCATCTTCACCCTCCGATATATCACCGTGTACATCCCCCTCCTCACAGATTATCAATTCGTCCCCACTGGAATCCACCATCTCAGCTCCCTGTGTACTTTGTGGAGGCAATTGCTGCTGGTCAATGTCTCCGCGGAGGAATTGATTATAATTCATTTTAATGAACATCATCTTCTCCACATTTTCTGGATGTAACCTCGTACGCCGATTGCTGACAAGGTGAGCGGCGGCACTAAACACTCTTTCGGAGTACACACTTGTGGGAGGGCAACTTAGGTAGAATAAAGCCAGTTTGTGCAAGGGCCTCCAAATTGCCTCTTTTTCCTGCCAGTATAAGTACGGACTGTGTGACGTGCCTACTTGGATGCGGTCACTCATATAATCCTCCACCATTCTATCAATGTTGAGAGAATCATATGCAGTGACAGTAGACGACATGTCCGTAATCGTTGTCAGGTCCTTCAGTCCGGACCAGATGTCAGCATCAGCAGTCGCTCCAGACTGCCCTGCATCACCGCCAGCGGGTGGGCTCGGAATTCTGAGCCTTTTCCTCGCACCCCCAGTTGCGGGAGAATGTGAAGGAGGAGATGTTGACAGGTCGCGTTCCGCTTGACTTGACAATTTTGTCACCAGCAGGTCTTTCAACCCCAGCAGACCTGTGTCTGCCGGAAAGAGAGATCCAAGGTAGGCTTTAAATCTAGGATCGAGCACGGTGGCCAAAATGTAGTGCTCTGATTTCAACAGATTGACCACCCGTGAATCCTTGTTAAGCGAATTAAGGGCTGCATCCACAAGTCCCACATGCCTAGCGGAATCGCTCCGTGTTAGCTCCTCCTTCAATGCCTCCAGCTTCTTCTGCAAAAGCCTGATGAGGGGAATGACCTGACTCAGGCTGGCAGTGTCTGAACTGACTTCACGTGTGGCAAGTTCAAAGGGCATCAGAACCTTGCACAACGTTGAAATCATTCTCCACTGCACTTGAGACAGGTGCATTCCACCTACTATATCGTGCTCAATTGTATAGGCTTGAATGGCCTTTTGCTGCTCCTCCAACCTCTGAAGCATATAGAGGGTTGAATTCCACCTCGTTACCACTTCTTGCTTCAGATGATGGCAGGGCAGGTTCAGTAGTTTTTGGTGGTGCTCCAGTTTTCTGTACGTGGTGCCTGTACGCCGAAAGTGTCCCGCAATTCTTCTGGCCACCGACAGCATCTCTTGCACGCCCCTGTCGTTTTTAAAAAAATTCTGCACCACCAAATTCAAGGTATGTGCAAAACATGGGACGTGCTGGAATTGGCCCAGATTTAATGCACACACAATATTGCTGGCGTTGTCCGATGCCACAAATCCACAGGAGAGTCCAATTGGGGTAAGCCATTCCGCGATGATCTTCCTCAGTTGCCGTAAGAGGTTTTCAGCTGTGTGCGTATTCTGGAAAGCGGTGATACAAAGCGTAGCCTGCCTAGGAAAGAGTTGGCGTTTGCGAGATGCTGCTACTGGTGCCGCCGCTGCTGTTCTTGCGGCGGGAGTCCATACATCTACCCAGTGGGCTGTCACAGTCATATAGTCCTGACCCTGCCCTGCTCCACTTGTCCACATGTCCGTGGTTAAGTGGACATTGGGTACAGCTGCATTTTTTAGGACACTGGTGACTCTTTTTCTGAGGTCTGTGTACATTTTCGGTATCGCCTGCCTAGAGAAATGGAACCTAGATGGTATTTGGTACCGGGGACACAGTACCTCCAACAAGTCTCTAGTTGGCTCTGCAGTAATGATGGATACCGGAACCACGTTTCTCACCACCCAGGATGCCAAGGCCTCAGTTATCCGCTTTGCAGTAGGATGACTGCTGTGATATTTCATCTTCCTCGCAAAGGACTGTTGAACAGTCAATTGCTTACTGGAAGTAGTACAAGTGGGCTTACGACTTCCCCTCTGGGATGACCATCGACTCCCAGCGGCAACAACAGCAGCGCCAGCAGCAGTAGGCGTTACACGCAAGGATGCATCGGAGGAATCCCAGGCAGGAGAGGACTCGTCAGACTTGCCAGTGACATGGCCTGCAGGACTATTGGCATTCCTGGGGAAGGAGGAAATTGACACTGAGGGAGTTGGTGGGGTGGTTTGCGTGAGCTTGGTTACAAGAGGAAGGGATTTACTGGTCAGTGGACTGCTTCCGCTGTCACCCAAAGTTTTTGAACTTGTCACTGACTTATTATGAATGCGCTGCAGGTGACGTATAAGGGAGGATGTTCCGAGGTGGTTAACGTCCTTACCCCTACTTATTACAGCTTGACAAAGGGAACACACGGCTTGACACCTGTTGTCCGCATTTCTGGTGAAATACCTCCACACCGAAGAGCTGATTTTTTTGGTATTTTCACCTGGCATGTCAACGGCCATATTCCTCCCACGGACAACAGGTGTCTCCCCGGGTGCCTGACTTAAACAAACCACCTCACCATCAGAATCCTCCTGGTCAATTTCCTCCCCAGCGCCAGCAACACCCATATCCTCCTCATCCTGGTGTACTTCAACACTGACATCTTCAATCTGACTATCAGGAACTGGACTGCGGGTGCTCCTTCCAGCACTTGCAGGGGGCGTGCAAATGGTGGAAGGCGCATGCTCTTCACGTCCAGTGTTGGGAAGGTCAGGCATCGCAACCGACACAATTGGACTCTCCTTGTGGATTTGGGATTTCAAAGAACGCACAGTTCTTTGCGGTGCTTTTGCCAGCTTGAGTCTTTTCAGTTTTCTAGCGAGAGGCTGAGTGCTTCCATCCTCATGTGAAGCTGAACCACTAGCCATGAACATAGGCCAGGGCCTCAGCCGTTCCTTGCCACTCCGTGTGGTAAATGGCATATTGGCAAGTTTACGCTTCTCCTCCGACAATTTTATTTTAGGTTTTGGAGTCCTTTTTTTACTGATATTTGGTGTTTTGGTTTTGACATGCTCTGTACTATGCCATTGGGCATCGGCCTTGGCAGACGACGTTGCTGGCATTTCATCGTCTCGGCCATGACTAGTGGCAGCAGCTTCAGCACGAGGTGGAAGTGGATCTTGATCTTTCCCTAATTTTGGAACCTCAACATTTTTGTTCTCCATATTTTAATAGGCACAACTAAAAGGCACCTCAGGTAAACAATGGAGATGGATGGATTGGATACTAGTATACAATTATGGACGGGCTGCCGAGTGCCGACACAGAGGTAGCCACAGCCGTGAACTACCGCACTGTACTGTGTCTGCTGCTAATATATAGACTGGTTGATAAAGAGATAGTATACTCGTAACTAGTATGTATGTATAAAGAAAGAAAAAAAAACCACGGTTAGGTGGTATATACAATTATGGACGGGCTGCCGAGTGCCGACACAGAGGTAGCCACAGCCGTGAACTACCGCACTGTACTGTGTCTGCTGCTAATATATAGACTGGTTGATAAAGAGATAGTATACTCGTAACTAGTATGTATGTATAAAGAAAGAAAAAAAAACCACGGTTAGGTGGTATATACAATTATGGACGGGCTGCCGAGTGCCGACACAGAGGTAGCCACAGCCGTGAACTACCGCACTGTACTGTGTCTGCTGCTAATATATAGACTGGTTGATAAAGAGATAGTATACTCGTAACTAGTATGTATGTATAAAGAAAGAAAAAAAAACCACGGTTAGGTGGTATATACAATTATGGACGGGCTGCCGAGTGCCGACACAGAGGTAGCCACAGCCGTGAACTACCGCACTGTACTGTGTCTGCTGCTAATATATAGACTGGTTGATAAAGAGATAGTATACTCGTAACTAGTATGTATGTATAAAGAAAGAAAAAAAAAACACGGTTAGGTGGTATATACAATTATGGACGGGCTGCCGAGTGCCGACACAGAGGTAGCCACAGCCGTGAACTACCGCACTGTACTGTGTCTGCTGCTAATATATAGACTGGTTGATAAAGAGATAGTATACTCGTAACTAGTATGTATGTATAAAGAAAGAAAAAAAAACCACGGTTAGGTGGTATATACAATTATGGACGGGCTGCCGAGTGCCGACACAGAGGTAGCCACAGCCGTGAACTACCGCACTGTACTGTGTCTGCTGCTAATATATAGACTGGTTGATAAAGAGATAGTATACTCGTAACTAGTATGTATGTATAAAGAAAGAAAAGAAAACCACGGTTAGGTGGTATATACAATTATGGACGGGCTGCCGAGTGCCGACACAGAGGTAGCCACAGCCGTGAACTACCGCACTGTACTGTGTCTGCTGCTAATATATAGACTGGTTGATAAAGAGATAGTATACTCGTAACTAGTATGTATGTATAAAGAAAGAAAAAAAAACCACGGTTAGGTGGTATATACAATTATGGACGGGCTGCCGAGTGCCGACACAGAGGTAGCCACAGCCGTGAACTACCGCACTGTACTGTGTCTGCTGCTAATATAGACTGGTTGATAAAGAGATAGTATACTACTAATATTATATACTGGTGGTCAGGTCACTGGTCACTAGTCACACTGGCAGTGGCACTCCTGCAGCAAAAGTGTGCACTGTTTAATTTTAATATAATATTATGTACTCCTGGCTCCTGCTATAACCTATAACTGGCACTGCAGTAGTGCTCCCCAGTCTCCCCCACAATTATAAGCTGTGTGAGCTGAGCAGTCAGACAGATATATAATATATATAGATGATGCAGCACACTGGCCTGAGCCTGAGCAGTGCACACAGATATGGTATGTATGTGACTGAGTCACTGTGTGCTGTGTATCGCTTTTTTCAGGCAGAGAACGGATTATAAATAAAAGTGGTGGTCACTGGTCACTATCAGCAAAACTCTGCACTGTACACTACTGAGTACTCCTAATGCTCCCCAAAATTAGTAAATCAAGTGTCTAAACGGAGAGGACGCCAGCCACGTCCTCTCCCTATCAATCTCAATGCACGTGTGAAAATGGCAGCGACGCGCGGCTCCTTATATAGAATCCGAGTCTCGCGATAGAATCCGAGCCTCGCGAGAATCCGACAGCGTCATGATGACGTTCGGGCGCGCTCGGGTTAACCGAGCAAGGCGGGAAGATCCGAGTCGCTCGGACCCGTGAAAAAAAACATGAAGTTCTGGCGGGTTCGGATTCAGAGAAACCGAACCCGCTCATCTCTAATTCACATACTTGCCAATGTTCTGCAATCTCTACTTTTAAGTGTAAGCAGATATGTACAGTAGCTAGCTTTTCACTTGACGAGTCATAAGACCACAATGACCAATCACTGCACACACAGGCCTGTCAAGATTTCTCACACAATGATTAAAATTCTATTCAGTAAGATCAGTACAGCGTGATCTTGATTTGATTCAGCAATTTGGAATGTAAAAGCATAATGGTTATGAACAGATGAATATGAAGGAGAAACCTGCAGTGTGATTTTACTAATCTGTGGACAATCTATATTGCAGTGGACCCAAAACAGTTCCTGTTTTCCAGGTTACCTGTGGATCTTTAATATGTTACAGACAGTAACACACTTGTGCCCCTGCTACGTGACTTTTTAAAAAAAGTGACCTGTTTGTGGCCTGAGGACCAAGTTTGAGAACCATTGCTGTATTGTTTGCAGCATTTAAAAAATTAAAATGAGAGTGGTTTAAAAAAATAAAATTGGTCAATCTCACGGGATGCGGTTATGTGCAATCACTATACCGACGCCGGGATCCTGAACAGTTAACAGCCCTGAGGTCAGGGACTATTCCCACTCGTGGGTGTCCACGACACCCATAGACAGGGAATAGAACCTGTGGCAAGTGCAGCGAGCCCGCTGCGTGGCGAGTGAAGTCAGCACATGTGGAGCTTCGTTGCGCTCGCCGCCCCTCTTCCCCTGCCGGCCACCTAACAACCGGGATACCGGCGTCGGTACGGTGACCGGCGGTTGGCCAAACCCAATCCAATCTCACTACACTTGTGTACCGGGGCGGGGGAGGGGGGCTAATTTGCAAGAAACACCTTGAAAATTGCAGTTTTCGGGGTATCTCCCACAAAATGTACATATCCACAGGATGGGATGCAGTCAAGATGGCGGCTATTGGGATCCTGGCAGTTGAAATACCGACGCCAGGATCCTGACACCTGTCAGAATCCCGATGACAGGACTCAGAATGGGCCAGGAGACCGATGCTGGAATCCCGACAGCTGGCATCCAGACTGTAAGTATACTCGCAATCATAGGTTTAGGGATGGGAGAGGGGGGTAGGTTTAGGCTGCAGGGGGAGGGGGAGTTTAGGCACCCATGGGGGGGGGGGGTTAGGTCTAGGCAACGGGGACGGGGGTTAGGAATTGGCACCTCGGCAGGGGGGATTTATGGTAAGGCACTAAGGGGGGAGGTTCGGCTTACAGTGTGGGAAGGGAGGACCCGGATTAGGGGGGTGAGGAGAGCATCCCTTACTCACCAGTGACGTGCGATGAGTCAAAGCCTTTCCTGTCATACTAATGTATACACCAGAGTTTTTACTATATAAAGTATATGAAAAAGAAAAAAAAGATATAATATCTTCTTTGTATTATTCTAATCATTTTTATAGTGAAAACTCTGGAGTAAGAAGTCTATCTTTTCCACACATCTCTGATCAAAACCTCACCAAATTTCTAGCGGTATATGCTACTGCACCTGTGTATGATGCCCACATGTACCCTTTGGATCATATATTGTGTGTAAATTTGGCTCTGGTACTAGCCAGTGCCTCCTGAGCCATTTACCTCACCGCACATCCCTGCTATTCACCCCTGTCGATCTTTACATCAACGGGATCCCAGCGTCAGTATTACTACCACCAGGATCTCATACTGATTCCCACAAGATGTATGTAGGGGCACATCAGCATCTGAGCTATTTGCTGCATTAAACGATAATAATAATAATAATAATAATTTCTGATCGCATTAACAACCTCCATAGGTTTCTATAGAGGTTTCTATAGTGGTTGCTATATTGTGAGATTTACCAAGCGAGGTAATTAGCTTTGGTAATTTACCGCGGCTAATAGGATACCACCTTTATATTATATACTCTTCACTGATACAGTGAACTGAGCGGAAAAGCATGCTGTACTCAACCACTATGTAGAGTAAAATAAAGGTGTTTAATTGGTAGAGTAATATTCATTATTGCATTTTTTTATTTTATGACACAATTAATGTAGCGAGGATTCCACAAATGTCCTCAGTGTCTATTATAATACAATACAATACAAAATAAGAAAATACACAAAAAATGTTCTTACAGGATGTATGTAATGACTCCAACAGACCACATATCAACTTCTGGACCGTAAGGGGAAACATGAAGAATTTCTGGTGCTGAAAGTAGAAATTAAAGGAATGTCTTGTAAGTTATTTTTTTTCCTTTCCAAGAGTAATGTGTTATAAATAATTTATGAATAATATAGGTCTAACTAATATCTCACTAGAAATAAAAGTATGATCAAGACAATTTAGAGGAGTGTTTGATCCTGGTCTAGTAATAAATAATAGTGTCAAGGATCTACTTTCAATGGAAACGTATTTGAAGCAACACTAAAAAAAACTCACAAACAAGCAACTGAAAGAAATATATATAAAAAAAGAAAAATAAACACATAATAATAATAATATTAATAATAATAATAATAATAATAATAACAAAAAAAAAAACTTGTGGTGTAAATACAAAATTCCAGTGCTCATCAATTATGGAAAAAAAAGTTGTGTTTTCTTTAAAGCTTAAAAACACTTTTATTTGTACAGCACTACATTGGATATATAAATATTAATATAAAAAAAAGGATTAACCCACTAGATTGAATACACTATGAAATAGCACATGTAAAAGTTTTTGGATGTAGTATCTTTTCAGTTGGTTGTTTTATTGTTGTAGGAATGCTACAGTACATGTAGCGTAGTAGCACATGTTTATCCAGTAAGGAATCACTCTGTTTTGCTTCTCAACATTCTTGTGCTTTCCACTTTAATGCCCTCTGTCCGTTTATCTCTTTCCAGTTCACTTCCCAGTTTACGCCTAATACCCTAGACCAGTGGTTCTCAATCTCTGTCCATTAATACCCTTTTCAGACAGAAAAGTCTGATAGTCCCGGCAATTACCCAGCATTTCAGTGCCGGGTCGTTTTGCCGGGATCTGCCTGACCCCCCTTTCACACAGACATACAAATTACCGGGTCAAAAATTTCGACCCGGTAATTTGCAGATCAACACGGGTATTTTGTTTGTGTGAAAGGGTCAACCCGTGTCATAATTCCCGTGTCTCCGACCCTGGTAAATTCCATGGGTCGAAGTCCTGGGAATTACAACACGGGTTGACCCTTTCACACAGAAAAAGGACCCGCGTGTTTCATGAAATTACCGGGTGGAACTGCTTCACCCGGTAATTTCACTTTCTGTCTGAAAGGGGTATTAGTAACTTAACAGTTCAAGGTGTCTATTAATAAAGCAGTGAAAAGTGTGGAGAAGTGAGCCAGTGGAGAAGTTGCCCATGGCAACCAATAAGTATTTAAGTAACATCTATAATTTGCATACTTAAAATTATACAGAGCAGCTGATTGGTTGCCATGGTCAAATTCTCCACTGGCTCACTTTTCCTCTCTTTTCACTGCTTCATGAATAGACCTTAGTCTTGAAGATATCCATGTTTGTGCACAGATATCTGTATAAAATTGTATGGCTTGCTGTCTGGTAGAGAGTCTTATAGGGAGGTGGAGTGAGTTCCAAAGGAGGAGTGGCAGCATGGAAAAAGTCTTGAATGTAGGAGTTCAAGGATGATGTACTATATATTAGCCATACAAAATGATCACATTTACTGAGGTACTAAATAAATCATATGTGCCTAAGCATGGATATCTTCTAAACCTAGACTGTTAGGGTACCTTGAGGACAGTGGTACCTTAACTAAAATCACTCCTATTTTCCACCACCCATCCTGATGGTACCTCTTCAAGTATTAGCAGTATTACTTGCATGTTTCAAAAAACTTCATATGGAGAATCACACTAAACAATTGCCACTGTTTGTTCTTGGTTATGATGCAGGTCAGTGAAAAATCAGATTGCCACCATATTATGGGACATGATTTTCTCTTTCAGTGTTTATAATCAATATGTTTTCCTCAGCTGTGACTCATAACCCCTTAACTGGCTAATCATTTTAATAAAACATGTCACCAAAATTGATGATTTTTTAAATGCAAATTATGAATATAATGAATAAGTATAATGTATAATGAATCATCTAATCTGCAAATGTGTTAATAACATTATACATAGTTATTGTTTATGCAATTTGATTTAAAAAAAATGACCACTTTGGGAATAATTTTGGAAAAAATTACTTTACACAGTTTAAAAAACTCAGTTTGTTTTCTAAATGTTTAAAACTACTAAAAGAAGAGAAGCTAGCAGCAGAGGGTGAGCATTTCGAGGATCACCCATCTCTGCTGGTGTGCTGTGCTGCATGGAGGAGGCACTGTCACTGGGGCAGAGGTACGGCTGCTGCTGGGAGCTCAGACTGTGGGCAATCCTTTTAGAATCGCTGAACACAGTCTGGGTGACCATGGACAGCCACCTGTGGATGCCCTGAGCTCAGGCTGCAGGAATATTGTACACAGGGGTGTATCTACCCCTTGGCCAGGATGGCACTCACCAGGGGCGGCAGCTGTTGGCGGTTGCTGGCTGGGGAGCCAATCCTCAAATAAAGGTCCTGCTGGCCCGGTCTCATGGCCCCCTCTACTGGCCCAGCTGACACTACCTGGCACCCCTGGGTGCTGTACTTACAGGATTTGTGTTAAACTTTAGAACTCAAACCGGAAGCTACTATATGCTCTGCCTAGTGTGCACTTCCTTTAGCCGGTATCAGTGGCACTTGCTCTGGTGGGGTTCGATATTTGTGGGCACTTTTATCGGGACATCTCCTACCACCATCCTGGCCACCCACACTGCAGAGGGATACAAGTCTGCCTAAAGTATCTGCACTGTGGGACCACGTTCCAACAGACCATGCCTTGGACAAGGCTCAGCACCAGCAGCTTAAACGGAGGTGGGCATTTTGCAGCAAGTGTCTACCTGCATTACTGGCTACGCTATTACTGGAGATGCCCCCTAGACATACAGTATCCCCAGCCCAGCGACATACACTACCCCCCAACCCCCCAACCCCCACTCTCACCCACATGTACCTGAACTACCCCTGGCCCCAGGGACATACACTACCTGCACCCTCAGACCAAGGGACATAAATCACCTACCCTACCCCCTAGTGTCAGGAGTTAAACAGACGAATACACATCGCTCTCGGGGGATGGAGCCAAGCAAGTCAGCCATTACTGCAGGCAGGTCGGTCTCCTGGGGCAATTATGTATGTTTTATATTTTTCTTGTGGGGGTCAAAGTGTTTTATTATTTTCCTATTGAGGCCAATGTGCTTGTTATTTCCCTGTAGGAGCCATTGTGGGTTTTTTTTTAATTCTTTTTATGGTGGGGCAAATTTGTGCATTATTTCCTATGGGAGCCAATGTGTTTTGTCTGAGTTTGGGTCTGAGTTGAACCACGCATGCTAATGGTGTTCCTACAGATTGCAGTACAGATTCAGACATACAAACTAAGAAGTGTATTAGAAATGTGTTCGGAAAATCTGTGCAATTGAAAGTGGATAGAAGTTTTATCATTAGTATCTGAACTTGCACCAAACCCAAGCTAGGTGTAAAAGATTCATCAGATATAGACATCCTATCTGCATTGAAGTTAAATTACACTCCCAATAAATGCATACCCTTCAACTGTACCTTTTTGGCCGGTACAGTACCGGTTTTTTTTTATGGTCTGTACCGGCCAAAAAGGGCATTGTACTGGGTTTTGGCGTCTCCCAATCCTATTCATTCCTATGGAAGCATCACGAGGCCACACCCCTTTCCGAATTTGTACGGCTTTTCGGCACAGCAGTGTTGGAGGGTATTTAAATGAGGCTGTTCCTTGTGAATGCATAGTAACCGATTACTTACTATGCAAATTTTCATTTCATGGAAAGTGTTCTGACAACAGACAGACTATTCCATTTGCAGGATCATTCTCCGTCAGTTAGTTTAAGTCTGGTCTGACGCATGTTATTTCTTAACCTTCAGATTCTTCATTTACTTCTTTACCCTCTTTTTTGCACCCTACTTTCTCCCTCACTTCAGCCCCCTTATGTTCAGTCTTTCTCCCCACCACCTTCCCCACCTCTCCTCCTTTACACTCCTATAATATTGATTCAGGTTTAGTTTTCTGTTTCGATTTGGTAGTTATTACTCTATTCAATAATGTTATTCTGATGACCTTATTGATCATACTTTTTGGATTACTCACTTGAATCTTGAATAAAAATGAATAAACATATAAATGAACTACAGTATATAGATGTTCTAAATGTCCCTTATTAGAATATTGACTGTTTACATTGAGAGAAGCATATAAACCGTTGTACATTAGGTATTCTACTTACCACAGTAGCCTGGTGTTCCACATACAGTCTTCATGGCTACCTGGTCATCAATAATTTTGGATAGGCCAAAGTCCGCTTTAGCAATGAATAATAATAATTATTGATTAATGTACAACAGAAAAAACATTGCTCAGAAATGAGAATTATAACTGTACCTTTCAGGACAAGTAGGGATATGTAGTTTCACAACAGTTAGACACCATTCTTCATCTGACATTTGCAATATGTTTTGCACTATTTTTAGGAATTATACTTAAAGTACAGAATATTACTCTCATAACGTGAACAGACTATAAAGGTTATTTACTAGTAGTGTGCAAACCAAAACTACAACCATTGCAACATGCAGCAATTGATGTCTAATGGTTTAGTGCAACTTAATGAATGTGGATGAGATTTGGGGCCACATTTAACACAGTCCTTATTACCAGCTGCATATTTCATTTAGTATTGTAGTGACACTAACGAATATGCAGTTGTTTTTTAACATTACTTAGAGGTCCAGCGATGCCCCCTTCCCTGGCAACATCCTCCACGCAGCTGCTGGCAGCCTATCGCTGGGTACACACTTTTACGGTCATTCTGCTGATCGGGTTAACACTCCTGATCAGCAGATTACTTTGGGGAAGATGTATTAAGCCTGGGGAAGAGATAAAGAAGTGATAAAGCAGTGATAAGCACCAGGTGATAACGCACCAGCCAATCATTACAGATTTGAAAAATGACAGTTAAGGGGGGTACACATCGAGAGATCTGTTGTTAAATTCCAAGCAATCTGACTAGATTGCTTAGAAGTTAAGCACGGATCTCTCCGTGTGTAGGGTGCCGGCGATGCGCGGTCCAGCGCATCGCTATCGCCGGTTCTAGATTGGCCTGCATGCATGCCAAATCTAGTCAGGTCGCTCATTTCACCGCGGGTGAAATGAGCGCCCCCCCCTCGCTCAGCACACATTGCGCTGAGTGCTGAGTGGGGGGAGAGATGTGTGCTGAGCGTTCTGTGCTAGATCGCTCAGCAAGCACAGATGTTCCCCGTGTGTACGGGGCTTTAGGAGCTGACTGGCTGGTGCGTTATCATCATTTCATTGCAATGCAATATCACTTCTTTATCCCTTCTCCAGGCTTAATATATCAGCCTCTTTGTTTCCAGCTTGACCTACTGCCAGTCTCCTGCGAGCCCCGTGCACACTGTGCTAGGAATAGCTCAGTGTATATGTGCTTCTATGGGATCAGGAAGTCGGGCAACAAATATTAAACAGTACAGAAGATGCAACCTCCCGATTGCTGCAGGAACAGTATAAGCCGTTTATCCGCTAACGCTCCTGCAATGGTATAGCATACACACCTACACAGTTGTTGGCCCATTTGGCTTGATATCAGGTGATCAGGCCATGGGGGTCATTTCCGAGTTGATCGCTCGCTAGCAGTTTTTAGCAGCCGTGCAAACACATAGTCGCCGCCCACGGGGGAGTGTATTTTTGCTTTGCAGGAGTGCGAACGCCTGTGCAGCAGAGCGCCTGCAAACACATTTTGTGCAAAACAAGACCAGCCCTGTAGTTACTTACCCTGTGCGATGATTGCTGCGACGAGTGACACGGTAATGACGTCAGACACCCGCCCACCCCGGCCACGCCTGCATTTTTCTAAACACTCCCAGAAAACGGTCAGTTGACACCCATAAACGCCCTCTTCCTGTCAATCTCCTTGCGTTCGGCTGTGCGATTTGAATCATCGCTAGAACCAGTGCAAAACCACAATGGACTTCGTACCTGTACGACGCGCGTGCACATTGCGGTGCATACGCATGCGCAGATTAGCCTTTTTTTCACTGATCGCTACGTAGCGAACAACGGCAGCTAGCGATCAACTCAGAATGACCCCCCATGTTGTATAGGTGTGTATACAGCTTTATACTTACGCATGACTGAAAATCCAGGTGACTTTTTAGTCTCATATTCCAGAAGTTGAATTTAAAGACTGTCTTTTCTCTGTACTGACATTCTGTTTGTGTTATTTGTTGTTTGACATTGTCAGGTGTCAGTTCAATAGAACCTGACTCCTAGGGGTAGATTTACTAAAGCTTCTAAAACAGACAAGTGGTGATGTTGCCTATAGCAACCAATCAGATTATATCATTTTCTAGGGTGCACAAGTGAAATAATAGCTAGAATCTGATTGGTTGCCATGGGCAACACCACCACCTTTCGTTTTTAGAAACTATAGTAAATCTATTTACATACTAAATAGTTTGCTAATATTATTTATAAATCCCGAAGATAAACCTAATTACAAGTGCACATTGCAGAGCTGAGAGTTATACATTTTATACAGCACATATTTTTTATGAATCAGTACAGTACACAGTAATGGGCATATTTGTTTAATGGATTTTTGATAACAGATAAGACAATAAATAACATTTTCCATATTTTCTAGGGTGATACTTGCCTACTCTCCGAACAGTCCAGATTATACCTGGACTATGTCAATGCATGCAGTAGGTGTGGCTTTACTAATAATGGGTGTGACACTCACCGAGTGAGCACACAAACATAGGACAATTATGTAAATAAATGTGGTTTAGGGGCATATTTATTAATGATCAAGTCCTAGACCTGATAATTATAAATTCTTATCACTGCTATTGGAAATAAGAAATTATGTATCATCCCAGGTTCCTAAAGGAGTTTGCCCCTGCGGTGTGTAAGTGATGGGATTGCTAATCCAATCCCTTCACTGTTCTTCTGGGAGCTGTGCATGCGTGGGCTGCTAACAGGCAGAGTAGACAATGCCGTAAACTGTACGTTTTGCACAGGCTACAACAGCTAATGTCATCTGAAGATGGTGTCAGCCAGGCCCGGCAGTACCCGCTCAGCAAAGGGATGCAGTGCAGGTAGGCGCCAGGGGGGGAGAGGCGCTGTACCTGCTCTGCATCCCTGCTGCTGTACGACTGATGCTGCCAGCTGCCGCGCGCCTGTCATACTGTATGACAGGCAGCGTTGGCAGCTGTGTAGAAACTAGATATTAAGTGCGGCTCCTCTCCGGCACTATAATGGAGTGACCCATGATTCAGCAACCCCCCGCCCCCCCCCCCCCGGAGCGTGTGGTACGCTGGTAAGCTCCGCCCCCTTATAACCTGCAGTGCATCATCATACTGCTGCTGCGGCCCGCCTTGCCCCGACAGTCCCACTCCCTTGTCAGCAGCGCAACCCCCAGAAGCGCATATGAAGAAGAAGCGCGCTCTCCCAGACCCCAGTCACAGTGAGTCAGGCAGTGCCGGAGGCAGTAACTCAGCATCCTGAGTGCGTGGACCTAGCTCTGAGCTGTGCAGCACTTCAGGTCACTGGGCTGGGGGAGGGCACAGGGGAGCAAGAATTAGCATAACCACCGAGACTGTGTCATCAGTGGTGTCTATGTTCTGTCACTTTTTCATACACCCCCCCCCCCACCACACCCCTGTGTTCTGCCATAGCCATTGTGTGTAAACCCCACCCCATGTTCTGTACTATTCCATCCCCCCTCCCTGTTCAGTCTCAGCCAGTGTCACCCCCCCATCCCCCCCTGTTCAGTCCCAGCCATTGTGTTACACCCCGCCTTCGCCTCCCTCCCTTCCCCCGTGTTCTGTCACTATTTCCATTTTGGATTCAGGGAGTTAAGGACACAACAAGGGACTAATTGGTAATCGCGAGGGGTGCGGATCCCTGGCCCTCTTCTTCTTAAATTGTCACCCACCCTCCCTTTCTTCTCTGTTTTCTGTTTCAGCCTTGTGTCTCTCTTGCCCCCCCCCCCCTCCCGTGCCCTGTCACTGTGTCACCCCCCGCATGTCCTGTCACTGTGTCTCCGTTCCGTCACTGTGTCACCCCCAGTGTCGGACTGGGACATGAAGGGCCCACCGGGGGAATGCAGTTATAGGGGACCATACTTAGGGGTGTGGCCAGCCTACAAAGGGGGTGTGCCAGCCTCCACAGAGACTTGAAGTAGACAAAAGACAATAGTTTAGTGCAGTGTAATGCAACATATCTACCATGTATAATACAAGTGCACAGTCTGGAACCTGATCCCTAGAAGAAGGAGTGGGCCCTCAGGCAGTGGGGCCTACCGGTGGTTTCCCTGGTACCCCTGTGGGCCAGTCTGACACTGGTCACCCCCCTGTGTCCCGTCACTGTGTCACCCCCCTGTGTCCTGTCACTGTGTCACCCCAGTGTCTTGTCACTGTGTCATCCCGTGTCGTGTCACTGTGTTACCCCCATGTCCTGTCACTGTGTCACCCCCTCCAGTGTCCTGTCACTGTGTCACAACCCCCCCTCTGTGTTTTGTCCCAGCTATTGCCTCACCCCCTTCCCCCCATCTTCTGTCACAGAATAATAACATGAATAAGGGAAAACATGAATAACATGAATAAGGAGCATTATTGTGTGGTGTAATGTGAATAAGGGGCACTATCATGTGGTGTAACGTGAATAAGGGGTAACATCGTGTGATGTAACGTGAATAAGGGCCACTACTGTGTGGTGTAATGTGACTAAGGGGCACTACTGTGTGGCATAATTTGAATTGGTGGTACTAATGTGTGGCCACACCCTTTTTTGTGTCATGAAATATGGGAGGGAAGGCGCAAATTTATAGTTTGCAGGGGGGAGCCGAACACCCTAGCACCGGCCCTGGTGTCAGCTATCGGGGCCAAGCATCTCATTCCGGAGCTTGGTAAATTTGTCAAAAAAGGAGTTTCCATAGAAACCTATGCAAGGAAATCAGGTGTTTGTTGCTCCAAAACCTCATAGACAGAAAACAGGCATACAGTATATTGCCTGTCTGCAGCATTGTACAATTCATATGCCTCCAAACAGGTGTATTTTGGCTTATGCCACGTTTTGCATAGACCGCAGTTGCATAGATAGAATCTCTCTGAGCTTTGTCTATGAGAGAGACCCTCATTTCAACTGTTATGTCGCTTCAGATGTTTGTGTAGATACAATTGAAATGTGTACTTGCATACTCTCAGTCCGCAACAGTTGTATACTGTAGATTATATTATATATTTCTATAATATATTTTAAACATGTGCTTTATTACATGCACTCATTTGTTTATAGAATATGTCCATTGACATCACATTACCAATTTTAAGAACGGAATTTGGAGACATGTCTGCATAGAGGAGGTTCTCCGGTTTCAAGTCACGGTGAACGATCCCATTCGCATGTAGATACTGAAAGCAATGAAATTACATGTGCATTGGTATTTCAGACTTCTCTGCTGTCTTTGATACTGATAGCCACCTTCTTCTCTTGCAAACTCTGGGGGAAATAAGTTCCACCAACTCTTAAGGAGCACTTTAAACCCTGGTCCCAACACTGGTACCACCATCACTTGGGGTGAAGGGTGCACTCAGTTGGTCGGCAGTACCGATGGCTAGCCCAGCTAGCACATAATGCTGACTTTAGACTGATCAGCTATCACTGAGCAACAAAATAGCTATAATTAAAACTGATATCTTCAAAATAACCATACATTTTACAGATATTCTTTAAAGCTCCCTTTGTATATGAACCCTGCTCTGTCTGCATAAAGCAATCTGAGAAATGAACACGCTTACAATGAAGGAGTAGTCTTGGAATAAAGTAGGAAGCACACTGTAGAAGAATGAAGCTTCATAGTAAATAACATTTGAAACATTAACATGCTCTTTAGTTAAAGCAAAATAATCTCAACTCACAGCAACTGCTTCCAAGATCTGCTGTACAACACAGGCTGCATCTTGTTCACTGTAATATCCACGCTCTACTATCCTGGGCAGGAAAATATGTGGATCAGTAAACTAATACAGTACATTTATTATTATAGGAAAAAATATATATTTGATTCACATCAAAACAGAAAATTGTACAGATTATAAAGAATTGCACATTACATTGATACAGCAGTTTTTAGTCAATCCTAAATTGTTCTCACATTGGACAGAATGTATCATTTATCCTAATTATTGCGGCACATCCCTCTCCTATTCGCATGTATGTTTGTTTTTTAAATGCCGGGAAGCATGATTGTCTATGTGCTAAGACAGCTCTTCAGATATAGGCCCTCATTCCGAGTTGTTCGCTCGCTAGTTGCTTTTAGCAGCATTGCATACGCTAGGCCGCCGCCCTCTGGGAGTGTATCTTAGCTTAGCAGAATAGCGAACGAAAGATTAGCAGAACTGCTACTAAATAATTCCCTGCAGTTTCTGAGTAGCTCCAGACCTACTCCTAGACTGCGATCACCTCAGTCCGTTTAGTTCCTGGTTTGACGTCACAAACACGCCCTGCGTTCGGCCAGCCACTCTCCCGTTTCTCCAGCCACTCCTGCATTTTTACCTGGCACGCCTGCGTTTTTTTAGCACACTCCCTGAAAACGGTCAGTTTCCGCCCAGAAACACCCACTTCCTGTCAATCACACTACGATAACTCGAGCGATGAAAAAACGTCGCTCGAGCTTGTGTAAATCTACAAAGTTTTGTGTGAAAGTACTTAGCGCATGCGCGCTGCGTACCATGCGCATGCGCATTTTTGCTGTTTTTTTACTTAATCGCTGCACTGCGAAAATCGGCAGCGAGCGAAGAACTCGGAATGACCACCATAGAGCTGTCCCGGTGAAGTACTAACTTCCGGGTTTATGATACGGGAGTCCTAATGTGTATGCACGACCATCACAAGCTACAGAGGGATGAAGAGGAATTCAAGGTTAAGGAAAGTTCAGCCTTATGGAGCTTGACGTATAAGGACACATTGAAGTCCCATATTATTCTATAGGGCTTACTATGCCGCAGGTCTGTTGCAGAGGGATGCTGACAACCGGGATCCCGGATGCCTGCAACGCATTACCAACCTGCTGCAGACATCTGCTATTTTTGGAGATTTGAACGCATCTTATTCTTAAGGGGGTATCCAATTAGTCCCAAAAACATTTCGGGCATTAAAAAACAGGGGTTTTTACTTTTTACATAATTTTTTGCACTGATTTTTTTCACCCATCCTAATTAGGCCCCTCATTTTTTGCAACCCAAAAATGTACAGTTTTCCTGCAAAACTACATAAGATCCGTGAAAATCTGCCAACCTATGTATTTTTGCGGCTGCAATCGCAGAAAAAAAGGAGATTTGGCCCCGATAAGCCCCGGCATCAGGGCTAATTGTATAGCCCCAGGCACACTAATTAGCCATGGTAATTTACCTCGGCTAATTGGATTTTGAAGTTAGTATTGATACATTCCACTCATTAAGTTGTATAATAGAAAAATGAAATTTTCTTAGTGTATTATGTGATGTTTGGGCCAATTGATAACATTTTAATCTGCCTTTCCAAGACAATGGAATCTTATATGTTTATAACGTATTTTACGTAATATATTTCTGCTTCTTCTCGGGCATGGGATGTGGTCAGGATGTTGATGCCGGAATGCTGACACACGGCCAGAATGCCGGTGCCGGAACTCCGACATCACTTGGAATGCCAATGCCGGAATCCTGACCGCTGCCATCCCAAACATATGTATGCTGGACACTCCTAGGTTTTGGCCGCGGGGGTGGGGGAGTTAGGTTTAGGCTGCAGGGAAGGGAGGGTTAGGCTGCGGGGAGGGGGGTTAGGGTTAGGCACCACCAGGGAGGATTTAGGGTTAGGCTGTGGGCGGTGGAAGGTTAGGGTTAGTCTGCGGGGTGGGAGATTAGGGTTAGGCACCACCAGGGAGGATTAGGGTTAGGCTGCGGGGAGGGAGGTTAGGGTTAGGCACCATCAGGCAGGATTAGGGTTAGGCTGTGGGCGGTGGAAGGTTAGGGTTAGGCTGCGGGGTGGGAGATTAGGGTTAGGCACCACCAGGGAAGATTAGGGTTAGGCTGCGGGGAGGGAGGTTAGGGTTAGGCACCATCAGGCAGGATTAGGGTTAGGCTGTGGGCGGTGGAAGGTTAGGGTTAGGCTGCGGGGTGGGAGATTAGGGTTAGGCACCACCAGGGAAGATTAGGGTTAGGCTGCGGGGAGGGAGGTTAGGGTTAGGCACCATCAGGGAGCATTAGGGTTAGGCTGTGGGAGGTGGAAGGTTAGGGTTAGGCTGCAGGAGGGGAGGGTTAAGGGAGTTAACATATTAACCCAACCCCTGTTGGGATGCTGAGCATCGGGATGCCAGTGTCGGTCTTATGACGCCAGTATCCCATATCACACCCCTCATCACATGCTCTTCTTGTCTTCCTTTTTCAGGATCTGAGTGACTGCAATTTCATTAGCATGTGACACACTTTAGAACCTATTTAGTAACCTACTGAGGCAGGTTACTTTCACAAGGAGGAGTCATGTTTTAGCCACACACCACCTTGCCCTTCCTCATATTAAAGGGTATCCGTCCACCAATCAAAAACATGCTGCGGACCCATAGTACAGTAAGCCCAATACATTTCTTTGGGGTTTGGATATGCCTATATGCACCAAATTCCTGAAGTGCATACTTATGTACAAAGGGCTTGTTTTTGGAAGAAGCCCCCAAAGAAAGATCCTTTTCCGCCCCTCCTTGGCTTGCCACGCACTGGCTGATGGCTGTATTTGGACTCCCGGTTCATAAACCCAGAAGTCAGTACTTCGCCAAGACAGCTCTACTTTGGAAGAGCTGTCCCAGCAGGTAAATAATCATACATACCAGCATTAGAAAACTACAATCTGCCTGCAAGTATGGATGGGATGTATTGTAATCTAATTATTATACATGACACATCTCGTCCTAAACCTGATAGGTTTAGGAAGATTAGAACGTCTTGGACTCTGGTAGTGGTTCAGTGTAAGGGGTTGAGAGTGCTAACATGTTGTATGATGGAAACAGTTCTATTTGGATCAATTAATTACCTGTCGAACAGTTCTCCTCCTGTTACCAGCTCTAGAATCAGCACAATATCGGTGGGGGTCTCAAAGATATCTTTAAGTTTAATCTAAAACAAAGACAATTACTTGCTTAGATTATATTATTTACAAACTGTACTATTGGACACTTGTGAGGTAAGGTAAGAAAAATAATTTTTCACTGCTATGCTAAAATGACACAGTATTTTTTACATTTCTTATACAAAATCAGCACCTCATGATCACCACACATATTAGCAATCTCATGGTAAATTTAACAATAAGGTACAAATTGCATGAAATGTATCACATTATCACACAGGAACTGTATTGGCCAGGGCCGGCTCTTGGCATGTTTGACCTGAGTGGCCGCACAAGGACGCCACCCACAATGATTTTCCACTGCCATTTTAAGCCTCACTGGCCCTTTAAGTAGTTTAAGCTTCAGTGCTGAATAAGTGCCAGCCCCACTGCTTGCCTTCTCCCTCAATAGAAAGATCACTAGCGTGTGATGTCACACCCCATCCCTGTCCGCGTAAAATCACACACTGTGACTGCTGCAACACATGCCAACGCAGCCAGCTGGTGGTAGGGACAAGTGTGGTGGACGGTTTGTGCTGGTGGCCAATGTCACGGTGGGGTGCTGGTGCCATGTGCTGTACAGTCTGACTTCAGCTGGCTGTGGGGGGCTGCGGTGTGGTTGGGGACCTGAGTGTGGACGAAACAGTCACTGGTGGACTGGTAAGTCAAATGAGCCTGACTGAGCTGCTGGAGGGACCAGTACTTGGTGGAGGAGACACTCAGACTATGAATCGAGGAGCCAGATCGGAAGAGGAACTTATGGACGATCATAATGTGTAAGGGGCACTGCTACTGTGTGGGAGTAATGTGTAAGGGACACTACTGTGTGGACATAATTAATAAGGGGCACTACTGTGTCATAATGTGTATAAGGAGTACTACTGTGTGAATGTAATATGTAACTAGCACTACTACTGTGTGGGCGTAACGTGTAAGGGGCACTACTACTGTGTGGGCTTAATGTGTATGGGGAACTCCTACTGTGTGGGCATAATGTGTAAGGGCCACTACTACTGTGTGAGTGTAATGTGTATGGAACACTACTACTGTGTGGCATAATGTTTAAGGGACACTCTCCCCTGCATCGCTATATCCCCATCACACTCTCTCTTCTGTCATCCGCTGCCTCTCCAAGACACCACCCTCACCCTGTCATATGGATACGGAGCACCAAAAATTCTTACACAATGTTCTAGTAGGCCTGGAGCCGGCCCTGGTAATGTCTCCATCGTCCATTGTCTGTTTGCATCCAGACAGCCCGCTAAAACAACCACTGATATCTGTACAGCACAGCATACTTGCTCAGTTTCCTGAGTCCTGGAAAAGTAGGAAATTCTCTTGCAGCAGAGTAGTCCATAGTGCTAACTGGCAAAAGTGGGCAGGGCACTGGTGCACGTTGACGCAACTCACTATGAATAATGTCATTGCTGACCCTCCCACAGCTACACAAAGTCCACAATCATGGCAAAACGTCATAGGGGCAGTGCAGTGATGATTATTTTATTTATTACCAGTTACTTATATAGCGCACACATACTCCGCATCGCTTTACAGAGAATATTTGTCCATTTACATCAGTACCTGCCCCAGTTGAGATTAAAATCTATTTTCCTTACCACATGTTCGCGCGCACACATTCACAATAGGGTTAAATTTTTTGTTGGAGCCAAATAAAATAGCAGTATATTTTTGGACTGTGGGAGGAAGCTGGAGTACCCGAATAAAAACCACACAAGCACGGGGAGAATATACAAACTCCACACAGCTATGGCCATGGTGGTAATTGAACCCATGACCTCAGTGCTGTGAGACAGTAATGCTAACCATTACACCGTCCTTGCTGCCCCAATGATGATGATGTAATGTGCAGTGACCCAACTCCGTCCCTTCCTATCCAGGAAACTCCCATAGAGGAACTTGCCAAGTGTTGCTAAGAGTTGGCAAGTGTGCTGCACAGAAATGCCAATGGGCGCAATAATAATGGTAGCTAATAGCACTACTCAACAAATTTTTAAAAGTTCTCTGCATCTGGCATGTGAATGTGTTCACCTAATTTAGGGATGCTGAATTTAGTGGAAAAAATCTGAATTTTTCTATCACGACACATTTATTGGATACAGACAAATAACAAAAGCAGTAATAGCTATATCTGAAATACAAGTAAGATAACTGAAAATTTCTATTAATCTCTACAGAATTGAAATATTCTCATTGTAATATAGGGTTGGGCTGGAGATACTAGCGGTCGGGATCCTGTCCGCCAGAATGTCGGCAGGGGGGCGAGCACAACGACTCCATATTCTTGTAGTTCTCCAATAGTTCATCACTATGGACACATAGGCCCTCATTCCGAGTTGTTCGCTCGCTAGCTGCTTTTAGCAGCAGTGCAAACGCTAAGCCGCCGCCCTCTGGGAGTGTATTTTAGCTTAGCAGAAGTGCGAACGAGAGGATCGCAGCGCGGCTACAAAAAAAAAAGATTGTGCAGTTTCAGAGTAGCTGCAGACTTACTCCTACCTTGCGATCACTGCAGACTATTTAGTTCCTGTTTTGACGTCACAAACACGCCCTGCGTTCGGCCAACCACTCCCCCGTTTCTCCAGCCACTCCTGCGTTTTTATCTGACACGCCTGCATTTTTTCAAACACCCCCCCGAAAACGGACAGTTACCACCCAGAAACACCCACTTCCTGTCAATCACTCAACGATCAGCAGTGCGACTAAAAAGCGTCGCTAGACCTTGTGTGAAACTGCATTGGCTTTTGTGAAAGTACGCCGCGCGTGCACACTGCGCCCCATACGCATGCGCAGAAGTGCCGATTTTTTGCCTGATCGCTGCGCTGCGAACAACGGCAGCTAGTGATCAACTCGGAATGACCTCCATAGTTGGCCTCCTTTTTGTTGCCTAAGAGTCCAAGCATAGCAGCATGGAAGGAGGGCCGAGCAGGAGACTCAATTTTTGTCAAATTTGCATTCCTTTAGCTTTGGTTCCCTTAACTGCGGAAACTTTTCCTACAGCCTGGTCTTTATTATCCAGAGCTTTCACAAAATTTCACAAAATTTTTCTTTAGGCCCAACTTCATGTAAAGCGAGGGTAAAATGATCTTATGCGGCTCAACTAATGGAGTGTACTTGATCTTTTTCTGTCCAGCAACATAGTAATCTCTCTCTGGCCACTTATTTGTGATATGGCGATAGATGCGTCATCGCTTGGAAAGTGATAAAATGGAGAGTGAAAAAGTACCAGCCAATCAGCTCCTAACTGCCATGTCACAGGCTGTGTTTGAAAAATGGTAGTTAAGAGCTGATTGGCTGGTGCTTTTTCACTCTCCATTTTATCAATTTCGAAGCGATGACGCATCTAGCCCATAGTGATTTTTTAGTGCCTTGGCTGTCCCATAAACACAGAAAATAGCAGTTTGTACAGTCAAATTTTGCTGTGGTGCGCTCCCTGGGTTACTAGGGCAATATTCGATCTTCAGAAGGATAGTGTTAGGCTCTGATGAGGATATTCTTTATTCGGCAAAGATTCCCCACTCCAATTCACATGGTTTTACCCAAAAGATGAGAGAGAGAGCAATATAGTGAAGTATAGTCAGACTCAATTCTGCTCACATTAATTAGATTATTCAAACAAATGGAATCCCCCTGAATTGGCGGACCCACGTACCAGATTTTGTGGGGTGTCAGTAGTGCCCACCCAAATACGCCTGTAGTATTGCTTCCACTGCTTTCTAGTAGATCTCCTCCGAGATTCTTCACCACTTCACCACTCCATTTTGAGTTATGTCCCCAAAAGTAGGAAGAAAATAGCAGTATATAGTGAAGTACTATTTGTTCTGATGTGCAAATGATAATTTTTATTAAAGTGCAACAGAAGGTCTTTTTAAAACATAGCATATAACGTCCAAGTGCAAATTAGCAAGAGTAAATAAATAGTTAAAATTTGCAATCCACCACAGATTAGTGGACCCACGTACCAGAGTTGTTGGGGTGTATCAAGTGTCCACCCAAAAAAGGTGACTGGTTGGAGGTACCCACAATATCCAGAGGGAATTCGCTGACTGTTGCTGCAAACCCCGGGGAGCAATATTTAAAGCGTTTTTGGGGACATAACTACATAACTTCCTACTTTTGGGGACATAACTCAAAATGGAGTGGTGAAGTGGTGAAGAATCTCGGAGGAGATCTACTAGAAAGCGGTGGAAGCAATACTACAGGCGTATTTGGGTGGGCACTACTGACACCCCACAAAATCTGGTACGTGGGTCCGCCAATTCAGGGGGATTCCATTTGTTTGAATAATCTAATTAATGTGAGCAGAATTGAGTCTGACTATACTTCACTATATTGCTCTCTCTCTCATCTTTTGGGTAAAACCATGTGAATTGGAGTGGGGAATCTTTGCCGAATAAAGAATATCCTCATCAGAGCCTAACACTATCCTTCTGAAGATCGAATATTGCCCTAGTAACCAAGGGAGCGCACCACAGCAAAATTTGACTGTACAAACTGTGACTTTTTTGGGATCTAGTTGACCATCCCGGCTGGTGGACTGCAGCACCTTTGAACTAAAGCGCCATCTTTACATTTTTTTGTTTACAGAAAATAGCAAGCAAGATGGCTTCCATTGCTTCCAACGCTAAGAGGAGGGGTTCTGCCCAAGGAACAGCACATGGAGGAGAATGCGGAAGATGAGGAGAGAGATTCTGCTGACATAGAGGAAGAGGAGTCTGGCCAGGACGCGTACCCCATACCGCAGGCAGGAAGGAGTCTTGCCGAGAAATTACTGTGATTAAATACTTTCATTTAAGAATAAAACATTACCTGATATCACATGTTTGATGGTATATTTGGATTTTACACAATTATATGGAGATTGATATATATCATGTCAGGTGCAAAATGGCTGCTGAGCAGTGTAATGCTTCTGCCTCATAGAAGTGAGACACTCTTTTCCTACCACCATCTACAATTGTACTTTTTCTACCTTATTTATCAGTTTTTCCCCACACTTCTTAGATTGTAAAATAATTTGGGTAGGACTATCGTTACCTTCTGTTTAATATGGATTATAATCATCACTGGAGCAGAGGCTGATGTGAGGGACTAAATATTCTCTGTAAAGGGCTGCGGAATACTGTAGGTGTCTGCTATATAAATAAATGATAAATCTCATCATATGTTATGCTGCGCATACATTATACAATTATCGTCTCAATCCGATTTTGGGCTGATAATCACATAGTGTATAACCACGGCTGACTAAAAATGACCAGTCTGTCGGACATGCTGAACCGACCAGCATGTTCAACAGATCCAAAGATTTCTGAGCTGCAAATCGGCTGCGTTGAGTGTATGTGCTGGCCCTGCCCGAGCGACCAACATTTCCCGTTTCTTTACAGGGGAGGAGTAAATATATCAGGGCCCATATACTGAGAGATATTTCAGTGTATGGTCAAGATATCAGGCTGTCAGATAAAGTGGCAGATGTATTAAGCCTTGGAGAGAGAGAAAGTGGAGAGAGATAAACTACCAATCAGCTCCTAACTGTCATTATACAAACTCAGCCTGTAACATGGCAGTTAGGAGCTGATTGGCTGGTACTTTATCTCCATCCACTTCATCTCTCTCCAAGGCTTAGTACATCTCCCCCAAACTGTCTGTCGGTTTGACAGACATTTTATAGACAGTGTATGCCTACCATTACTTAAGGTGAGCATACACATGCAGAAAAAGCCTGTCAGATAAAGTACAGGGTGATTCAAAAGTCGCAGTACACCCTTTTGTTTCAGAAACTGTGCAGGAAATGGGAAAACTGAATACTCCAGTAAGGTATAGGTGAGGTGGGCTATCGTTTAGGGTATGTACCGAACATGGGCGCCTTCTTGAAATCGGCTATCTTGAATCTAAGTCAGTTTTTTCAAATGGATAGGGGGTCGTGTAAAATGTCAAACAACACCAGAGTTTGCTGAAAAGTTTATTGCTGCAAACAGATTTGAAATAGCAGTTATGGTTTGAAAATTACAACACTTTTTTTGTTGGAATTACAGGCTGAACTGTTCTCCATAAAGGACAGTCATTTAATGTGTTCAACATGTTGTCCCTCTTGGTCAACACAAATTCGGACACAGTTAATGGAATGACCAGAATCCACATTGGATGGAATTTTGCAAGGTTGTTGGAAACGTAAAGGTTATGGTGTGGTCTGGGATATGGGGTACCTGTGTAATTGGTAGAGATGAGCGGGTTCGGTTTCTCTGAATCCGAACCCGCCCGAACTTCATGGTTTTTTTCACGGGTCCGAGCAGACTCGGATCCTCCCGCCTTGCTCGGTTAACCCGAGCGCGCCCGAACGTCATCATGACGCTGTCGGATTCTCGCGAGACTCGGATTCTTTATAAGGAGCCGCGCGTCGCCGCCATTTTCACACGTGCATTGAGATTGATAGGGAGAGGACGTGGCTGGCGTCCTCTCCATTTAGATTATAAGAGAGAGAGATTTACTGGAGCTTAGGACTAGGAGGAGTACTGTAGAAGTGTAGAGAGTGCAGAGAGTTTACTAGTGAGTGACCACCAGACAGTGCAGTTTATTTAATATATCCGTTCTCTGCCTGAAAAAAGCGATACACACAGTGACTCAGTCACATACCATATCTGTGTGCACTGCTCAGGCTCAGCCCAGTGTGCTGCATCATCTATATATATTATATATCTGTCTGACTGCTCAGCTCACACAGCTTATAATTGTGGGGGAGACTGGGGAGCACTGCAGTGCCAGTTATAGGTTATAGCAGGAGCCAGGAGTACATAATATTATATAGTGAGTGACCACCAGACAGTGCAGTTTATTTAATATATCCGTTCTCTGCCTGAAAAAAACGATACACACAGTGACTCAGTCACATACCATATCTGTGTGCACTGCTCAGGCTCAGCCCAGTGTGCTGCATCATCTATATATATTATATATCTGTCTGACTGCTCAGCTCACACAGCTTATAATTGTGGGGGAGACTGGGGAGCACTGCAGTGCCAGTTATAGGTTATAGCAGGAGCCAGGAGTACATAATATTATATTAAAATTAAACAGTGCACACTTTTGCTGCAGGAGTGCCACTCCCAGTGTGACTGACCAGTGACCTGACCACACTGACCACCAGTATAGTTAGTAGTATACTTATATTGTGATTGCCTGAAAAAGTTAAACACTCGTCGTGTGACTTCACTTGTGTGTTGTTGTTTTTTTTATTCTATAAAAATAAAACTCATTCTGCTGACAGACAGTGTCCAGCAGGTCCGTCATTATATAATATATAATATATACCTGTCCGGCTGCAGTAGTGATATATATATATTTTTTATATCATTTATCATCCAGTCGCAGCAGACACAGTACGGTAGTTCACGGCTGTGGCTACCTCTGTGTCTGCACTCGGCAGGCAGTCCGTCCATAATTGTATACCACCTAACCGTGGTTTTTTTTTCTTCTTTATACATACATACTACTACGACATCTCTTTATCAACCAGTCTATATTAGCAGCAGACACAGTACAGTACGGTAGTTCACGGCTGTGGCTACCTCTGTGTCTGCACTCGGCAGGCAGTCCGTCCATAATTGTATACCACCTAACCGTGGTTTTTTTTTCTTTCTTCTTTATACATACATAGTTACATAGACATCTCTTTATCAACCAGTCTATATTAGCAGCAGACACAGTACAGTACGGTAGTTCACGGCTGTGGCTACCTCTGTGTCTGCACTCGGCAGGCAGTCCGTCCATAATTGTATACCACCTAACCGTGGTTTTTTTTTCTTTCTTCTTTATACATACATAGTTACATAGACATCTCTTTATCAACCAGTCTATATTAGCAGCAGACACAGTACAGTACGGTAGTTCACGGCTGTGGCTACCTCTGTGTCTGCACTCGGCAGGCAGTCCGTCCATAATTGTATACCACCTAACCGTGTTTTTTTTTCTTTCTTCTTTATACATACATAGTTACATAGACATCTCTTTATCAACCAGTCTATATTAGCAGCAGACACAGTACAGTACGGTAGTTCACGGCTGTGGCTACCTCTGTGTCTGCACTCGGCAGGCAGTCCGTCCATAATTGTATACCACCTAACCGTGGTTTTTTTTTCTTTCTTCTTTATACATACATAGTTACATAGACATCTCTTTATCAACCAGTCTATATTAGCAGCAGACACAGTACAGTACGGTAGTTCACGGCTGTGGCTACCTCTGTGTCTGCACTCGGCAGGCAGTCCGTCCATAATTGTATACCACCTAACCGTGGTTTTTTTTTCTTTCTTCTTTATACATACATACTACTACGACATCTCTTTATCAACCAGTCTATATTATTAGCAGCAGACACAGTACAGTACGGTAGTTCACGGCTGTGGCTACCTCTGTGTCTGCACTCGGCAGGCAGTCCGTCCATAATTGTATACCACCTAACCGTGGTTTTTTTTTCTTTCTTCTTTATACATACATAGTTACATAGACATCTCTTTATCAACCAGTCTATATTAGCAGCAGACACAGTACAGTACGGTAGTTCACGGCTGTGGCTACCTCTGTGTCTGCACTCGGCAGGCAGTCAATAATTGTATACTAGTATCCATCTCCATTGTTTACCTGAGGTGCCTTTTAGTTGTGCCTATTAAAATATGGAGAACAAAAATGTTGAGGTTCCAAAATTAGGGAAAGATCAAGATCCACTTCCACCTCGTGCTGAAGCTGCTGCCACTAGTCATGGCCGAGACGATGAAATGCCAGCAACGTCGTCTGCCAAGGCCGATGCCCAATGTCATAGTACAGAGCATGTCAAATCCAAAACACCAAATATCAGAAAAAAAAGGACTCCAAAACCTAAAATAAAATTGTCGGAGGAGAAGCGTAAACTTGCCAATATGCCATTTACGACACGGAGTGGCAAGGAACGGCTGAGGCCCTGGCCTATGTTCATGGCTAGTGGTTCAGCTTCACATGAGGATGGAAGCACTCAGCCTCTCGCTAGAAAAATGAAAAGACTCAAGCTGGCAAAAGCAGCACAGCAAAGAACTGTGCATTCTTCGAAATCCCAAATCCACAAGGAGAGTCCAATTGTGTCGGTTGCGATGCCTGACCTTCCCAACACTGGACGTGAAGAGCATGCGCCTTCCACCATTTGCACGCCCCCTGCAAGTGCTGGAAGGAGCACCCGCAGTCCAGTTCCTGATAGTCAGATTGAAGATGTCAGTGTTGAAGTACACCAGGATGAGGAGGATATGGGTGTTGCTGGCGCTGGGGAGGAAATTGACCAGGAGGATTCTGATGGTGAGGTGGATTGTTTAAGTCAGGCACCCGGGGAGACACCTGTTGTCCGTGGGAGGAATATGGCCGTTGACATGCCAGGTGAAAATACCAAAAAAATCAGCTCTTCGGTGTGGAGGTATTTCAACAGAAATGCGGACAACAGGTGTCAAGCCGTGTGTTCCCTTTGTCAAGCTGTAATAAGTAGGGGTAAGGACGTTAACCACCTCGGAACATCCTCCCTTATACGTCACCTGCAGCGCATTCATAATAAGTCAGTGACAAGTTCAAAAACTTTGGGTGACAGCGGAAGCAGTCCACTGACTAGTAAATCCCTTCCTCTTGTAACCAAGCTCACGCAAACCACCCCACCAACTCCCTCAGTGTCAATTTCCTCCTTCCCCAGGAATGCCAATAGTCCTGCAGGCCATGTCACTGGCAATTCTGACGATTCCTCTCCTGCCTGGGATTCCTCCGATGCATCCTTGCGTGTAACGCCTACTGCTGCTGGCGCTGCTGTTGTTGCTGCTGGGAGTCGATGGTCATCCCAGAGGGGAAGTCGTAAGCCCACTTGTACTACTTCCAGTAAGCAATTGACTGTTCAACAGTCCTTTGCGAGGAAGATGAAATATCACAGCAGTCATCCTGCTGCAAAGCGGATAACTGAGGCCTTGACAACTATGTTGGTGTTAGACGTGCGTCCGGTATCCGCCGTTAGTTCACAGGGAACTAGACAATTTATTGAGGCAGTGTGCCCCCGTTACCAAATACCATCTAGGTTCCACTTCTCTAGGCAGGCGATACCGAGAATGTACACGGACGTCAGAAAAAGACTCACCAGTGTCTTAAAAAATGCAGTTGTACCCAATGTCCACTTAACCACGGACATGTGGACAAGTGGAGCAGGGCAGGGTCAGGACTATATGACTGTGACAGCCCACTGGGTAGATGTATGGACTCCCGCCGCAAGAACAGCAGCGGCGGCACCAGTAGCAGCATCTCGCAAACGCCAACTCTTTCCTAGGCAGGCTACGCTTTGTATCACCGCTTTCCAGAATACGCACACAGCTGAAAACCTCTTACGGCAACTGAGGAAGATCATCGCGGAATGGCTTACCCCAATTGGACTCTCCTGTGGATTTGTGGCATCGGACAACGCCAGCAATATTGTGTGTGCATTAAATATGGGCAAATTCCAGCACGTCCCATGTTTTGCACATACCTTGAATTTGGTGGTGCAGAATTTTTTAAAAAACGACAGGGGCGTGCAAGAGATGCTGTCGGTGGCCAGAAGAATTGCGGGACACTTTCGGCGTACAGGCACCACGTACAGAAGACTGGAGCACCACCAAAAACTACTGAACCTGCCCTGCCATCATCTGAAGCAAGAAGTGGTAACGAGGTGGAATTCAACCCTCTATATGCTTCAGAGGTTGGAGGAGCAGCAAAAGGCCATTCAAGCCTATACAATTGAGCACGATATAGTAGGTGGAATGCACCTGTCTCAAGCGCAGTGGAGAATGATTTCAACGTTGTGCAAGGTTCTGATGCCCTTTGAACTTGCCACACGTGAAGTCAGTTCAGACACTGCCAGCCTGAGTCAGGTCATTCCCCTCATCAGGCTTTTGCAGAAGAAGCTGGAGACATTGAAGGAGGAGCTAACACGGAGCGATTCCGCTAGGCATGTGGGACTTGTGGATGGAGCCCTTAATTCGCTTAACAAGGATTCACGGGTGGTCAATCTGTTGAAATCAGAGCACTACATTTTGGCCACCGTGCTCGATCCTAGATTTAAAGCCTACCTTGGATCTCTCTTTCCGGCAGACACAAGTCTGCTGGGGTTGAAAGACCTGCTGGTGACAAAATTGTCAAGTCAAGCGGAACGCGACCTGTCAACATCTCCTCCTTCACATTCTCCCGCAACTGGGGGTGCGAGGAAAAGGCTCAGAATTCCGAGCCCACCCGCTGGCGGTGATGCAGGGCAGTCTGGAGCGACTGCTGATGCTGACATCTGGTCCGGACTGAAGGACCTGACAACGATTACGGACATGTCGTCTACTGTCACTGCATATGATTCTCTCAACATTGATAGAATGGTGGAGGATTATATGAGTGACCGCATCCAAGTAGGCACGTCACACAGTCCGTACTTATACTGGCAGGAAAAAGAGGCAATTTGGAGGCCCTTGCACAAACTGGCTTTATTCTACCTAAGTTGCCCTCCCACAAGTGTGTACTCCGAAAGAGTGTTTAGTGCCGCCGCTCACCTTGTCAGCAATCGGCGTACGAGGTTACATCCAGAAAATGTGGAGAAGATGATGTTCATTAAAATGAATTATAATCAATTCCTCCGCGGAGACATTGACCAGCAGCAATTGCCTCCACAAAGTACACAGGGAGCTGAGATGGTGGATTCCAGTGGGGACGAATTGATAATCTGTGAGGAGGGGGATGTACACGGTGATATATCGGAGGGTGATGATGAGGTGGACATCTTGCCTCTGTAGAGCCAGTTTGTGCAAGGAGAGATTAATTGCTTCTTTTTTTGGGGGGGGGGTCCAAACCAACCCGTCATATCAGTCACAGTCGTGTGGCAGACCCTGTCACTGAAATGATGGGTTGGTTAAAGTGTGCATGTCCTGTTTTGTTTATACAACATAAGGGTGGGTGGGAGGGCCCAAGGACAATTCCATCTTGCACCTCTTTTTTCTTTTCTTTTTCTTTGCATCATGTGCTGATTGGGGAGGGTTTTTTGGAAGGGACATCCTGCGTGACACTGCAGTGCCACTCCTAAATGGGCCCGGTGTTTGTGTCGGCCACTAGGGTCGCTAATCTTACTCACACAGTCAGCTACCTCATTGCGCCTCTTTTTTTCTTTGCGTCATGTGCTGTTTGGGGAGGGTTTTTTGGAAGGGACATCCTGCGTGACACTGCAGTGCCACTCCTAGATGGGCCCGGTGTTTGTGTCGGCCACTAGGGTCGCTAATCTTACTCACACAGCTACCTCATTGCGCCTCTTTTTTTCTTTGCGTCATGTGCTGTTTGGGGAGGGTTTTTTGGAAGGGACATCCTGCGTGACACTGCAGTGCCACTCCTAGATGGGCCCGGTGTTTGTGTCGGCCACTAGGGTCGCTAATCTTACTCACACAGCTACCTCATTGCGCCTCTTTTTTTCTTTGCGTCATGTGCTGTTTGGGGAGGGTTTTTTGGAAGGGCCATCCTGCGTGACACTGCAGTGCCACTCCTAGATGGGCCCGGTGTTTGTGTCGGCCACTAGGGTCGCTAATCTTACTCACACAGCTACCTCATTGCGCCTCTTTTTTTCTTTGCGTCATGTGCTGTTTGGGGAGGGTTTTTTGGAAGGGACATCCTGCGTGACACTGCAGTGCCACTCCTAGATGGGCCCGGTGTTTGTGTCGGCCACTAGGGTCGCTTATCTTACTCACACAGCGACCTCGGTGCAAATTTTAGGACTAAAAATAATATTGTGAGGTGTGAGGTATTCAGAATAGACTGAAAATGAGTGTAAATTATGGTTTTTGAGGTTAATAATACTTTGGGATCAAAATGACCCCCAAATTCTATGATTTAAGCTGTTTTTTAGTGTTTTTTGAAAAAAACACCCGAATCCAAAACACACCCGAATCCGACAAAAAAAATTCGGTGAGGTTTTGCCAAAACGCGTTCGAACCCAAAACACGGCCGCGGAACCGAACCCAAAACCAAAACACAAAACCCGAAAAATTTCAGGCGCTCATCTCTAGTAATTGGACCCATTTTCATTGACCAGAACCTAAATGCACAACGCTGCCTCGAAATGCTGCAAGACGTGGTGTTCCCCTCAGTTGTGAATGAAGATGGCAGCTTCCCATGTTACTTTCAGCAGGAAGGGGCTCCACCACACTACGGAGCAATTGTTCGTCAGTAGTTAGATGGCCGACACGGTTCCGTGGAATGGCCACCCAGATCACCTGACCTCACACCACTTTACTTTTATCTGTGGGGTCATTTAAAGCAACTCGTGTATGTGGAGAAAATGAGAAACAGACATCATCTCCAGCATTGCATTGAAGAAGCGTGTGCCATCATTTCTTTGGAAATCCTTCTGTGAGTGCATGATGATTGGATCCAGCATCTTTGAATTTGTGTTGACCAAGAGGGACAACATGTTGAACACATTAAATGACTGTCCTTTATGGAGAACAGTTCAGCCTGTAATCCCAACAAAAAAAGTGTTGTAACTTTTGAACCATTACTGCTATTTCAAATCTTTTTGCAGCAATAAACCTTTCAGCAAACTCCTGGTGTTGTTTGACATGTTACATGACCCCCTTTCCATTTGAAAAAAATGACTTAGATTCAAGATAGCCGATTTCAAGATGGCGCCCATGTTCGGTACATACCCTAAAAGATAGCCCACCTCACCCATACCTTACTGGAGTATTCAGTTTTCCCATTTCCTGCACAGTTTTCTAAACAAAAGGGTGTACTGTGACTTATTGAATCACCCTGTAGATACCAGTTAATCAGCTCACAACTGCCATGTTACAGGCTGTGTTTGAAAAATGGCAGAAAGGAGCAGATTGGAGGTTATTTTTTCTCTCTCCACCTTATTGTGCTTCAAGGTTTAGTACAGCTGTCCCACAGTGTGGCAGGGGAGACGTTTTCCCGTTCCTTCCCAGTGAAGGAACAGGTGAAATGTCCATCCATCACCCGCAGCAGGCCATGCTACTGAGAAAATATTGCATTGGATGGACATGCTGGAAAACCCAGATTTTGCACGCATATACTGTACACTATACAATTAGCTGGGCAATCCACTGTTATTGGACGGATCGGACAGATAATTGTAGCATGTATGCCTAGCTTTATGATCACCCACAGTGTTCAATGCTACATAATATATTGGTGATAAATAATAGATTAAAATTGTTGCGGCCAGCCATAGGAAACCTGCAGCACTTACAGATAATGTCCTGCAATGTTAGCATTTTCCTGTGATGCATCACTTTTAGTACAAAGCACATGACGCTCAAGTCTGTCTAGTGCTTATTGTTCTTTATAGATTCATCTCTCTTTCATAACAAGCAGAAAACAACAGGTCACGTTCTGTGGATCCCCAGCATTCCAAAGAAACAAACCCTATCAAATCTTGATTCTGGCAGCCTTAAGATGTGTTATTTGGCTGGAGTTGGTGCTCCTTTATGTTGAAAAAAGTTATATCATGCTCCCTCATAGCCAGGCTATGGCAACTGGGAGAATGTAGACATCAAGAAGAATCCACATGATATAGGGGTACATTTACTAAGCAGTTATAAGAACGGAGAAGTGAGCCAGTGGAGCAATTTCCCCATCAACCAATCAGCAGCTCTGTATCATTTTATAGTACGCAAATCATAGATGTTACTTCAGTGCTGATTGGTTGCCATGGGCAACTTCTCCACTGGCTCACTTCTTCGCTCTTATCACTGCTTAGTAAATGTACCCCGATATAATCTTTATTTAAGCTTTCCAAAACCTCTTTATGATGAGCACCTAAAAAAGTGCTTGTAGAATGAATATGTCACATATATACTGTATTTTGTTAATAAATAATAAGCTTCCCAGATAACTGTACAGTGTATGTGGGCGATCGATTGATATTTTCCGATCCGTCAGGGAAAAAAGTGTACTTACAATGTTAGGGTGTGACAGACGTAGCAGCACTCCGATTTCAGTTCTAACAATTTTTCTGTCAATCTATAAAGCAAACAAAAATATTTATTTACATATTTACTCAGTGTAACAATGGAATATATTATAGTATTAAGCAACAATAACATATATATATAAATATATATATATATATATATATATACTTTCCGGGGTTGCCTGCCTTGTCCCCCAATTGCTGACAGGAATTGTGTCACTGCATAGCACCTTCAAAAAACGTCCTGCGTGGCGGTTAAACATCAATGTTTCCCTATGCCTTCATTTATTTCAATACATTTCTTTTTTGAAAAGTCCATTGAGTCCCGCCTGGTTCCAGCCAGCAATTGGGCCTATTTAACTACATTGTTTATACTAATATATATATATACATATATATATATATATATATATATATATATATATATACACACTAGCTGGAGTACCCGGCGTTGCCCGGGATTTTAAGAATGTCTGTTGACAAAAATAAATGCAAATAATAAACGCACAGTGCAAATAACATTGTAGATATCTGAATACCGGTGCTTCGCTACGGGATGAGGATGGTAACTTAGAATGTTAGTTATTCGTTAATTTACGTTGGTTGGAGATCTAGTATATAGGCATATCTTGCTTCCCTGACGCACTTTGCGTAGTGGCCGGATCCCTTTTTGTTCCCCCAAGGGACCCTGCTCTTCCCACTATACAACTCTCAGTCTGTGGCTTCCTGCTGCCTCCATTCCCCTCCTCACATCATGTCAGTGCCCCTGTGAAATTATCGATTTATTTACAGTTTCTTATATAGCGTAGCACATTATGTATCTCCTGATATACTCTGTGCTGCTGGGGGACCATGCTACTTCCATTATATAACTGTCAGTGTGTGGGTTCGTGCTACCTCCATTCCCCTCCTCACATCATGTCACTGGCCCTGTCACATGCAGCCCTGTCATCACTGACATATCATGCATGTCCTGATATAGTCTGTGCTACTGGCCCACCCCTAGGAGTGCTAGTGGTGTATTACCCCCACAGTGTTTGTTCCTAGAGTGTAAGTCATATGTGTAGGAGGTTTGGTGTAAATTGCTTCAGGCATTCCAGAGTTATGCTGTCTGCTGAAAAACTCTGTGCTGCTGCCTCACTCCTAGGGGTGCTAGGGGTGTCTTACCCCCACAGTGTTTGTTCTCAGCTTGTAAGTCAGATGTGTACCAAGTTTGGTGTTTATTGCTCCAGGCCTTCCACAGTTATGCTGTCTGCTGACATACTCTGTGCTGCTGTCCCACCTCTAGGGGTGCTAGGGGTGTCTGACCCCACAGTGTTTGTTTCCAGAGTGTAAGTCATATGTGTACCAAGTTTCTTGTAAATTGCAGCAGGCATTCCAGAGTTATGCTGTCTGCTGAAATACTCAGTGCTGCTGCCTCACCCGTAGGGGTGCTAGATGTATCTTCCTCACACAGTGTTTGTTCCCAGATCGTAAGGCATATGTGTACCAATTTTTGAGTACATTGCTCCAGCAATTCAGGAGTTATGCTGTCTCCTGATATACTCTGTTCTTCTGTCGCCCCCTAGTGGTGCTAGGGATTTCTAAGTTTTTTAGTTGCCTCGGCCGTGTTTTAATCCTCTCGTATGCAAAATTTTACGATCATAGCTTGTAAACTGTCGGTTTGTATAGAAAGATAGAAGGACAAATTTTCACTTTTATATATATATATATATATATATATATATATCTCAGGAATCTCTTCGATCTCAGGAAATGATACATTCCGAAGATCAAAGAGTCTTATTGCTGCAAATTGTTGCCAAAAAGAAATCTTCGATATCGGGAGTTCAACACAATAATAAATTGTCTGTTTGTCCAGATGTTTTCATACATTGTATATCTATTTTTCCATATTTTATTCTGTTTGTCATGGCAAAACCATGGCAACAAAAGAGAAAAGAAGACTCTTTTCTGGGTGCACTCTTAAATGATTTTAAAGTATTGAGAATAAGATAGTTAAAAAATCATTGAATTTTTATTCGTGTCATAAGATAAAACATAACGTAGTTGGACACATAAAAAAGAGAGAGAAAAAACACACAGAATAAGTCAATAATGCCAATATATATTGGATAATAATTGTGAGCTGTCTAGGTTGAATCAAGTCTACAATAAACAGTAAATCCACAAATTTAACTCCAAAATCTGCCTGCGGGAGAGAGATATGATATGAGCTGTACAAGAGTTACAATTATTGCAATTAGTGGCAAAGGGACAATTCTCAGTGCAGCTATCAAAAAATGGTATATCAGATTAGACCTACTGATTGTCTTGGAGGAGAGGAAAAGAGGAGAATATGATACAAAAGATGAATCTGCTGTCAGCGTTAGACATGGAGCATGAACGCCCGAAAATTTCTACTACACCGAGTATTCCTCAAAAGTCTCCTACTTGAGTACTGACTCAGCCCAACACTGATTAGCTTCCAAGATTGGATGGGTTTGGGCGTTTCCAGTGTGGTATGATAGTAGAAAAAGTACCGATAATCTTGTGCTCTAGAATCACTGATGAGAGTTCACGAATATTCTTGAGTGATGAGAGATAGTATGGGGCCCTGGGAGGAGAGCTAGGAAGGGGGATCTGCTGCCATCGTTAGACAGGGAAAACCCTGCATCAATGGTGAGAGTCCCGAAAGATAGTGAAAGTGAGAAAAACACAGAGACAGGTGGGCTGTGAGATTTTGTACAAGGGAACATTCAATTATGAAGGTCTCTACATGTAAATTGAAATCTGTGTACAAAGTATACTGATCATAGAGTACATATATATGCATACACTCCATTGAGCAACGTGACAAAAAAATGACAATTATCCTCTCCCAATGAGGAACTGCGGTCTGTGTACAAAATGATAATTAGCTGTAAGTATCAGGTGATGATGAGGATGTCAGGTACAGATACCAAATAATCGTAAATAGGGGGAGGATTGAGGACCTCATAAGCTTCCAAAGGTACAGGTTTTTTGCAAATTAATAAAAATTTATGCACAATATATTTGATAAGATATGGATATCCAATGATAGTCTACGGAAGAGATGTACCAATAAATTAATGAATTAAGAGATATATATAGCAGTGGTTGTTCTCCTCTCCTAATAAAAGATTGCAACTGTAAGGGGAGCTGTATATATACACCCACCGTATAAGCAGAAAACGGAAAACAATACTGTGGCCAGAATAAATATACTGGTCATAGAGTACATATATATGCATACACTCCGTTGAGCAACGTGACAAAAAATGACAATTATCCTCTCCCAATGAGGAACTGCGGTCACAAGATGATAACACTATAATTAAATCAACTATAGTGACTGGATATTAGAATACTGTTGACAAACAATCATAATAGTGATCATGGGTGTCAATAATATAATACACCCTTCTGGCGGTAACCAGCTGCAGCCTTAATAGGCAGATCCGTGATTGTTTTAATTGTCAGATACCAACGTGAGGCGGCTACATCAATACACAGGTAATGAGAACAGATATTACCCGTGACTGTGTCTGGGAGGGTCGTAAGATGCTTCACAGTATAAGCGTGCTCTAGTTCGAAGTGACCAAGCCTGGCGAACGGGCGAAACGCGTCTTCCGACCCCGGGCTGTCCGGGACCACCCACATCTCCAACTGTCTGCCTGCGCCTCAGCTTCATCCAGGATAGCGGCCTCTCAGCAACTTCTGAACCGGAGGATACGTCCGCTGTGCAGCATCTGATGTTCGGACGAACCTGACTCAGTCACAGTACAGCGGCTTTCCAGCACCCTCGAACTAGAGCACGCTTATACTGTGAGGCATCTTACGACCCTCCCAGACACAGTCACGGGTAATATCTGTTCTCATTACCTGTGTATTGATGTAGCCGCCTCACATTGGTATCTGACAATTAAAACAATCACGGATCTGCCTATTAAGGCTGCAGCTGGTTACCGCCAGAAGGGTGTATTAATTATTGACACCCATGATCACTATTGTGATTGTTTGTCAACAGTATTATAATATCCAGTCACTATAGTTGATTTAATTATAGTGTTATCATCTTGTGACCGCAGTTCCTCATTGGGAGAGGATAATTGTCATTTTTTGTCACGTTGCTCAACGGAGTGTATGCATATATATGTACTCTATGACCAGTATATTTATTCTGGCCACAGTATTGTTTGCCTTTTTCTGCTTATACGGTGGGGGTATATATATAGCTCCCCTTACAGTTGCCATCTTTTATTAGGAGAGGAGAACAACCACTGCTATATATATCTCTTAATTCATTAATTTATTGGTACATCTCTTCCGTAGACTATCATTGGATATCCATATCTTATCAAATATATTGTGCATAAATGTTTATTCATTTGCAAAAAACCTGTACCTTTGGAAGCTTATGAGGTCCTCAATCCTCCCCCTATTTACGATTATTTGGTATCTGTACCTGACATCCTCATCATCACCTGATACTTACAGCTAATTATCATTTAGTACACAGACCGCAGTTCCTCATTGGGAGAGGATAATTGTCATTTTTTTGTCACGTTGCTCTCCTCCCTCCTGTCCTAGCTCTCCTCCCAGGGCCCCATACTATCTCTCATCACTCAAGAATATTCATGAACTCTCATCAGTGATTCTAGAGCACAAGATTATCGGTACTTTTTCTACTATCATACCACACTGGAAACGCCCGAACCCATCCGATCTTGGAAGCTAATCAGTGTTGGGCTGAGTCAGTACTCAAGTAGGAGACTTTTGAGGAATACTCAGTGTAGTAGAAATTTTCGGGCGTTCATGCTCCATGTCTAACGCTGACAGCAGATTCATCTTTTGTATCATATTCTCCTCTTTTCCTCTCCTCCAAGACAATCAGTAGGTCTAATCTGATATACCATTTTTTGATAGCTGCACTGAGAATTGTCCCTTTCCCCACTAATTGCAACAATTGTAACTCTTGTACAGCTCATATCATATCTCTCTCCCGCAGGCAGATCTTGGAGTTAAATTTGTGGATTTACTGTTTATTGTAGACTTGATTCAACCTAGACAGCTCACAATTATTATCCAATATATATTGGCATTATTGACTTATTCTGTGTGTTTTTTCTCTCTCTTTTTTATGTGTCCAACTACGTTATGTTTTATCTTATGACACGAATAAAAATTCAATGATTTTTTAACTATCTTATTCTCAATACTTTAAAATCATTTAAGAGTGCACCCACAAAAGAGTCTTCTTTTCTCCTTTGTTGCCAGACGTTTTATTACTGACTCAGGGTGCACCACCAAATATAACATTGATTGGAAAAGATTGCCTTTTCCTACTTTATTATTGTATCTTGGTAAGTACAATATCCAGTTTGTACTTTGATATTCTCCTGTGCGGTATACCCCCTATATACAATCATGGCAAAACCATGCATTGTAAATTATTGACGCTTTAAAAAAAGTGCAAGTTTGGCAGGCAACTCGCACCTCCGGCACACTCAGACGCAGTTACATATGCCCCGAAATCTGCTGCAGCCCTCCCGTACTTACATTCAAGGCATACTTAATATTTGCATATCATGCAATTATTTTTGGATAAATATGCTCTTATATCACATGTATATTACTTTTTCTTTAGTGTTGAGATGAAGTGCAAGAATGAGTGACCTTTAGCAAGTACATCTTTCACATTGTGGGGCAGGTCTATTAACCTGGAGAAGGCATAAGGAAGTGATAAAGCAATGATAAGTGCAAGGTGATAAACGCACCAGCCAATCAGCTCCTAACTGTTAATTTACATATTAGAGCTGACTGGTGCATTTATCACTTTGCACTTAACACTGGTTAATCACTTCCTTATGCCGTCTCCAGGTTAATGCATCTGCCCCATGGCCCTCATTCCGAGTTGATCGCTCGCTAGCTGCTTTTAGCAGCATTGCACGCGCTAGGCCGCCGCCCTCTGGGAGTGTATTTTAGCTTAGCAGAATTGCGAACGAAAGATTAGCAGAATTGCTACTAAATAATTCTTAGCAGTTTCTGAGTAGCTCCAGACCTACTCACAGAGGGCCTAATTCTGAGTTGATCGCAGCAGCAAGTTTGTTAGCAATTGGGCAAAACTATGGGGGTCATTCCGAGTTGTTCGCTCGCAAGCTGCTTTTAGCAGCTTTGCACACGCTAAGCCGCCGCCTACTGGGAGTGAATCTTAGCTTATCAAAATTGCGAACGAAAGATTAGCAGAATTCCGAATAGACACTTCTTAGCAGTTTCTGAGTAGCTCCAGACTTACTCGGCATCTGCGATCAGTTCAGTGCTTGTCGTTCCTGGTTTGACGTCACAAACACACCCAGCGTTCGCCCAGACACTCCTCCGTTTCTCCTGCCACTCCCGTGTTTTTCCCAGAAACGGTAGCGTTTTTTCACACACACCCATAAAACGGCCAGTTTCCGCCCAGAAACACCAACTTCCTGTCAATCACATTACGATCACCAGAACGAAGAAAAAACCTTGTAATGCCGTGAGTAAAAAACCTAACTGCATAGCAAATTTACTTGGCGCAGTCGCACTGCGGACATTGCGCATGCGCATTAGCGACTATTCGCTCCTTTGCGAGAAAAAAATAACGAGCGAACAACTCGGAATAACCCCCAATGTGCACTGCAGGGGGGACAGATATAACATGTGCAGAGAGAGTTAGATTTGGGTGGGGTGTGTTCAAACTGAAATCCAAATTGCAGTGTAAAAATAAATCAGCCAGTATTTACCCTGCACAGAAACAAAATAACCCACCCAAATCGAACTCTCTCTGCACATGTTACACCTGCCCCCCCTGCAGTGCACATGGTTTTGCCCAATTGCTAACAAACTTGCTGCTGCGATCAACTCAGAATTACCCCCAGATTGCGATCAGCTCAGTCCGTTTAGTTCCTGGTTTGATGTCACAAACACGCCCTGCGTTCGGCCCGCCACTCCCCCGTTTCTCCAGACACTCCTGCGTTTTTCCCAGACACGCCTGCGTTTTTAAGCAAACGCCGGGAAAACGCTGAGTTGCCGCCCAGAAACGCCCACTTCCTGTCAATCACTCACCGATCAGCAGTGCGACTGAAAAGCGTCGCTCGAGCATCAGCAAAATTAAGTTTTTAGTAAAATAACTACGCGCATGCACGCTGCGTACCATGCACATTTTACAGCAAATCGTAGCATAGCGAAAATCGGCAACGAGCGAACAACTCGGAATGACCCCCCATGTCTCTATTTGAAATGTAAAATGGAAAGTGCTGTTGGGCAGATCTTTGGTGAATGTGTTACTGCATATATTGGGCATAAATACTCACTGTTTTTCTCATTATTTTTGCCGCATAAGTTTTTCGTGTTCCCTTTTCTTCACATTTGAAAACAGTAGAAGTGGCTCCCCTGTATACAAACATTTTTGAAGAAAGGATTATTTTATGAGCAAAAGAAATGCAATATGAGAGTGCGCTTTTCAAATCCAATGTAGATTTTATTAATTTTAAAAAAATTATTATTGTATACACACAATTATATATAATCTGCCGGCCGGCTACATAAAAAGCTTAATTCAATTTAATGTAAAAGATATTTATGTATAATTTATTAAAACTTGCTTTCAATAAACAATCCTAAATACTTATATTCTCATTGTACTGAGTTTTTATCCAAATACTCCAATCACTTTTCCCAAGTCACTCTGCCCAAGTCCATATATGTATAAGAACGTTTAGCAGCTTATTGCACCAGTTGTATTTGTTAGCAATCTGTTGAACAAATTAAAGCCAAGCAGGTGGTTAATAATAATCTAAACCACAGCCTTCCTCACGGCTTAACAGTTCCATTTAGGCAGTTCATAAATTGATTTTGTTACAGCTGTAACTGATTAGAAGTACTATGTATCAATTTAAAATTTGTATACCATACAGAATGTCTCTGTTGTCCACCTTGAAAGCATGCATACGGCGTCCCTCCTGGTTAGTGTTTCTCGTCACTGTCCGTTTTCTCTGGAGGGGAATCACTTTATATATCACTCGCCGTTCTTACCCTCCCGGCGCCTGGCCGTACGGCTGGTATTTTTTCCTCGTCAGCCTTACTGGAGGTTCGTGGACTGATGTCGGGCAGTGAGGGCACACACTTCCCCTCACCTTCGGGATGTTTGTGATCGCCGACCAGCTGATGTGCAGAGTGCTGCGGTCTGCGTGAGAGTGTATGACAGACGCGTTTCCCCGCCTACTCAAGAGCATCGGCGGCTTCCTCAGTGTCAATATCCCTACTCTCTGCTACCTCCTTTAAATAGCCATGTAAATGATATACACATGTGCAGTAATCACATTTTTATGAGCAGTCACATAGAAATAGCATACTAGTACATGAGAGACACAATAACATTTCGTACATTTATTCATTCCCTCTCCTGTTGGCTGCACATTGGGAACCACTTGTGGGTGGCCACATTGTATAGATCTGACTGTCAGTCATCAGGCTGACCATCTAGGTAGGCTCTATTAGTGTGGTTGGCTGTTGACCAGGAAAATTAGTTCACAGAAACGGTAGTGGACAAGTGGAACAGCCTCCCATCAGAGGTGGCAGAGATTAATACAGTAGAGCAATTTAAGCATACATGCTTGGGATAGGCATACAAATATCCTTACAAAGAACTAAGGATCTAACAGGGTTAAAGTTAAAGAAGGGCAGACTAGATGGACCAAGCGGTTCTTATCTGCCATCAAATTCTATGTTCCCATGATCATACACGTATTGTTAGCGCAGTTACAGGCTGCTTTATTTTTTTGACGTTAATAACTGAAATCTGAACAGCTATCAATCATTCTTAACACGTGTTATATACATTTTTCACCATTGGGTGGAACATAGAGGTCCTTTCAAACCTTTTCCTTGTGGCCTGCAATATATCTAGGTATGCCCCTGGACCTGCTCATTGTAGTGTGGTATAAAATGAACTGGACGACATTTTAATGTTATATAATATGAACCGGGGCACTGTAATAAGGCACAATATGAACAGGGAGCACTATATATCATAATGTGAATTGGGGATACTGTGCGGCATAATGTGTACTGGCAGCTCTGAAATGTGACATAGGGTGAACTTAATCACTACTACGATTCATAAAAGAAACTAGGGCACTACTATGGGGCATAACATTAAATAAGGCTCTACTATGGTTCAGAAAATGAACTAGAAGCATTGGGACAGGGGGACCCCTTATAATGTTGCTATGGGGCCCACAAAGTTCTGGCTACGCCCCTGATTCTCAGCTATCTTTAGAGGCCATTTCTGTCAAATTTGTTCTAAATTGATCATAAATGTGGAAACCTTTTGACATTGATAAACCTGTAATTGTTTGTATGTCTGCCATACAGTACATACTGTACTTTCTAAATTTACAGCATTAGGAATGTGGATGTCAAGCTACGTGAGTTTTCTCTTACGTCCTAGAGGATGCTGGGGTCCACATTAGCACAATATGGTATAGACGGGTCCACCAGGAGCCATTGGCACTTTTAGAGTTTGAGAGTGTGGGCTCGCTCCTCCCTCTATGCCCCTCCTACCAGACTCAGATTAGAAAATGTGCCCGTAGGAGCCGGTCACAGCTAGGGGAGCTCTCCAGAGCTTCTTTAGTAAAAGTTTATTTTAGAGTTTATTATTTTACAGGGAGGCTGCTGAGGACAGCCTCCCTGCTTCGTGGGACTAAGGGGGGGGGGGGGGGGGGGGGGTAGTGTCCGCGCTGCGGGGTCTGAGCCACTATCTCCGCTGACAGGACACTGAGCTCCTGAGGGGATCAATCGTTCCCCGCCACAGGGGATCGCTCAGGGGAGTAGTGTCCGCGCTGCGGGGTCTGAGCCACTATCTCCGCTGACAGGACACTGAGCTCCTGAGGGGATCAATCGTTCCCCGTCACAGGGGATCGCTCACTCCAGCAGCATGCCGCCACCCCCTTACAGAGCCAGAAGTTTGGTGGCGAGTGAGTCACCAACCCCCCTAGCAAGCGGGGGCCAGTGTGAAGATGGAGGCAACACTAACTGCGCTCCGGGGCTCAGCGGTACATAGTGCGGCGCTGTGAGGGGCATCCTGAGCCAGCTCCTACACCCTACATTGGTGTCACAGCCTGTCGGGGTCTTGGGATCTCTGCGAGCATAATTCCTCAGACCAGCATAATCCTATGAAGAGCGGGAAGACAGTGCCATTTTGGGAGCGGACCCAGCAGCGGTCAGCGCCATTTTCCTGCCTGCACTACGCTGTCAGTGAAGAGCAAGTCCCTCCAGAACAACTCCAGCTATCTCTCACGGTACCAGGGGGTTGTAGAAGGGGGAGAGGCTGTATACAGGCTGTGTAATCTATTAAGGTGCACAGTCAGCACTGGTTAGGGGTCTCCCTTTACCTAAAAAGCGCTGTGTGTGGGTTAGCTCCAATCTCTGTGTCTCTCTTGCCATTCTTGTGGGAGAAACTCTGTCTGCCCTCCCCTGTGTGTGCGTGGAGTGTCTGTGGTCTCCATTAAGCTATGTCCAGGGACTCTGTGTCATATGCTGCAGAGGATATGTCCTCTCAGGATGATCCCATTCCATGTAATCAGGATTGTACTGTTTTAGCACAGATACCAGCAAGGAAGCCTGAGTGGTTATCCTCTATCAAATCTATGATTTCTCAGATTTCTACTAGAGTTGCACAGAATGAGTCTGCAACTCAGGCTTTACAGAGCTCTATGGCAGTCTGGCCCAGTTCTGCTACCTCAGGGCCCCCGCTATTTATTCCCAAAAACGTGCTCTTGCACAGATTATGCAAGATGACACGGATACCGATTCTGACACTGAGGAAGGTGATGGGGTTGTGTTGCGGGGGCATAATCTCTTGCAAAAGGGGTGCAGTTGATGATAGAGGCCATTAGGAATGTGTTGAACATTACTGATACAACACCCGTGCAGGTTGAGGAAGCTTACTTTACTGAAAATAAGAAAGCCTCACTAACCTTCCCTGCGTCAAAAGAATTAAATGCTATTATTGAAAAAAATGGGAAAACCCTGAGAAAAAAATCCAGATCCTGGTGGCGTTTCCTTTCCCTGTGGAGGATAGAAAAAAAATGGGAAAAGCCGCCCATTGTTGACGCGTCTGTATCCAGACTCTCAAAAAAAGGTGGTTTTACCTGTTCCAGGATCCACCACCTTGAAAGAGTCGGCTGATCGTAAAATTGATAATACACTCAAATCTATGTACACGGCTTCAGGGGCTATATTACGTCCCACTATTGCCAGTGCAGGCTCTCTTTGGGGAAGCGTTAGATGCGTGGATCTCCACGGCTACGGTGGGTAAGTCACCTTTTCTTCCCTCAGCTGCAGCTGCTACGAAGAAACCCTTTTCTTCAACTGCATCACAGCCCTTTCGGGCTGCCAAGCCACGAAAGGCCAGACCGTCCAACACCTTCTTTAGGGGATGCCGGCCCAAATCCAAGAAACCGGCTGTGATCGGTTCCCAGGAACAGAAACCTGCTTCAGGTACGCCGAAGTCCTCCGCATGACGGTGGACTGCACGCCCCGGAGGTGGGGCCAGTGGGAGCAAGACTCAGGCTTTTCTGTCACGTCTGGGTGTCGTCCGGCCTGGACCTCTGGGTACAAGATATCGTGTCCCAGGGGTACAGGTTGGAATTTCAAGATCTCCCTCCTCACCGATTCTTCAAATCAGGCTTACCAGCTTTGCTGGCAGACAGGGCTGTCCTGCAGGCAGCCGTCTAGAAGTTGGTAGAGGCACAGGTTATTGTACCGGTCCCTCCTCATCTGCAAAACAAAGGTTACTATTCGAACCTTTTCGTGGTACCGAAACTGGATGGTTCGGTCAGACCCATTCTGAACCTAAAATCGCTAAACCCCTTTCTGAAGGAGTTCAAGTTCAAAATGGAATCTCTAAGGGTGGCGATATCAAGCCTGGAAGAGGGGAAATTCCTGGTATCCCTGGATATCAAGGATGCATACCTCCACATTCCGATTTGGCCGGCACAACAGGCTTATCTCCGATTCGCACTGTTGGACTGTCACTATCAGTTCCAGGCTCTGCCATTTGGCCTTGCCACAGCACCGAGGCTTTTCACCAAGGTGATGGCGGAAATGATGGTTCTCCTCCGCAGACAGGGGGTGAACATAATTCCATATCTGGATAATCTGCTGATAAAGGCACCATCCAAGGAGAAGCTGTTACAGCCATCCTTCTCACGACCCACCTGCTCAGGGAACACGATTGGATCCTGAATCTTCCAAAATCAAATTTGGAACCAACCAGGAGGTTGTCCTTTCTGGGAATGATCCTCCACACGGGAGTGCAGAGGGTGTTTCTTCCAGAGGAAAAAGCATTGGTGATACAAACAATGGTCAGGGATGTCCTGAAGCCAGCCCGGATGTCAGTTCATCAGTGCATTCGCCTTCTGGGGAAGATGGTGGCCTCTTACGAGGCTCTACAGTATGGGAGGTTTCATGCTCGGTCCTTCCAACTGGATCTCCTGGACAAGTGGTCGGGATCCCATTTACATATGCACCAGAGGATACATCTGTCGCCAAAGGCCAGGATTTCACTCCTCTGGTGATTGCAACTACCTCACCTTCTGGAGGGCCGCAGGTTCAGGATTCAGGACTGGATCCTTCTAACCATGGATGCAAGTCACTCAAGGGGAGACCTTCCAAAGAAGGTGGTCAAGTCTGGAAGTCGGCCTGCCGATAAACATTCTAAAACTAAGAGCCATCTACAACGGTCTTCTCCAAGCGGCCCATCTTCTGAGAAATCGGGCCATTCAAGTGCAGTCAGACAATGTAACGACAGTGGCTTACATCAACTGACAGGGCGGAGCGAAGAGCAGAGCTGCAATGTCAGAGGTAACAAGAATCATCCTCTGGGCAGAAAAACACGCGTTGGCGCTGTCAGCAATCTTCATTCCGGGAGTAGACTACTGGGAAGCGGACTTCCTCAGCAGAAACGATCTCCATCCAGGAGAGTGGGGACTCCATCCGGAGGTGTTCACGGAGGTGACAAATCTTTGGGGTATACCTCAAATAGACATGAGGGCCTCTCGTCTCAACAAGAAGCTTTGGCGGTATTGGTCCAGGTCGAGGGACCCGCAAGCTGTGGCGGTGGACGCCCTAGTGAATCCGTCGGTGTTCCAGTTGGTGTACGTGTTTCCTCCACTTACACTCATTCCAAGAGTGCTAAAGATCATAAGGAGAACAAGGGTTCAAGCGATCCTCATTGCTCCAGATTGGCCAAGAAGGACTTGGTACGCGGATCTTCTGGATCTACTGCTAAAAGAGCCGAGGCCTCTTCCTCTTCGGGAGGACCTGCTGCAGCAGGGGCTGTTCGCCTATCAAGACTTACCGCGGCTGCGTTTGACGGCATGGCGGTTGAATGCCAGATACTAGCTCAGAAGGGCATTCCGAACATGGTTATTCCTACCCTGATACAGGCTAGGAAATGAGTAACGTCTAAACATTACCATTGTATTTGGAAAAAATATGTCTCTTGGTGTAAGTCCAAGAGGTTTCCTACGGTGGAGTTTCAACTGGGACGTTTTCTCCTCTTCCTGCAAGCAGGTGTGGATATGGGCCTGAGGTTGGGATCCATAAAGGTACAAATTTCGGCCCTATCCATTTTCTTCCAGAAACAGTTGGCTGCCCTCCATGAGGTTCAGACTTTTTTGAAGGGAGTTCTGCACATCCAACCTCCCTTTGTACCACCTACGGCACCCTGGGAACTTAGCGTGGTGTTGCAGTTCCTCCAGTCGGACTGGTTTGAGCCTCTACAGGAGGCTGAGGTCAAGTTTCTCATGTGGAAGGCTGTCACTTTGTTGGCCTTAGCTTCTGCTAGACGTGTGTCGGAGTTGGGGCCTTTGTCCTGTAGAAGCACATACTTGATCTTCCATGAAGATAGGGCTGAGCTGACAGGTCAGCATTTCTTTTCCGAAGGTTGTGTCGGCATTTCATATCAACAAACCTATTGTGGTGCCAGTTGCTACTGACTCCTCATTTTCTTAAAAGTCCTTGGATGTTGTAAGGGCTCTGAAAATCTATGTGAAGAGGACTGCTCGTCACAGAAAATCGGACTCTCTGTTTGTCCTGTATGATCCCAAGAAACTTGGGTGTCCTGCTTCTAAGCAGACAATCTCTCGCTGGATCAGGTTCACTATCCGGCATGCGTATTCTATGGCAGGATTGCTGTGTCCTACATCTGTTAAGGCCCACTCTACTCATAAGGTGGGTTCTTCCTGGGCGGCTGCCCGCAGTGTCTTGGCTTTGCAGCTTTGCTGAGCCGCTACTTGGTCTGGGTCAAACATGTTTGCAAAATTTACAAGTTCGATACTTTGGCCGCTGAGGACTTAAAGTTTGGTCAATCAGTTCTGCAGGAGCCTCCGCGCTCTTCCTCCCGTACTGAGAGCTTTGGTACATCCCCATGGTACTAATGTGTACCCCAGCATCCTCTAGGACGTAAGAGAAAATAGGATTTTGGTTACCTACCGGTAAATCCTTTTCTTGTAGTCCGTAGAGGATGCTGGGCGCCCGCCCAGCGCTTCGTTTTCCTGCTATCGCTATTTGGTTCAGTACAACTTCTTTAGTTGAGTACTGCATTGTTACTTGGTAAGTAATGTTTCAGCGGTTGCTGCGTTTCAAGCTATTTAGCTTGATGTGCCTTGTATGTTTTAGCTGGTGTGAATCTCGCCACTATCTGTGTAAAATCCTTCTCTCGAAGATGTCCGTCTCCTCGGGCACAGTTTCTAGACTGAGTCTGGTAGGAGGGGCATAGAGGGAGGAGCCAGCCCAAACTTTCAAACTCTTAAAGTGCCAATGGCTGCTGGTCGACCCGTCTATACCCCATGGTACTAATGTGGACCCCAGCATCCTCTACGGACTACGAGAATAGGGTTTACTGGTAGGTAACTAAAATCCTATTTTTACAGATATATTTGTCATTGTTATATAATGCTGCCTCAAATTATTATACTACAGTATATGTGGACTTGTATTTAAAGCTTGCTGGTTGATTCATTGGGGTATATTTACTAAGGTCCCGATTTTGACCGAGATGCCGTTTTTTCAACAAAGTGTCATCTCGGTAATTTACTAAGCAAAAATCACGGCAGTGATGAGGGCATTCGTAATATTTTGGAAGTCCTAGGAAAAAATCACGAATCAATACACCATCGGTCAAATACGCCTGCAATTTGCTAGAAATCGGGAATGTACTAAAAAGTGCAAAACACAAACACTGGCGACAATAGCCAAACACTGCCGTGATAAAATACAAATCGTGAAAAAGTGCTAAAAAAAACCAGACCTGCTTTTTTATCCCGTGTTTGTATAGGCATGCACGGATCCATGAGATCCGTGCATGTTTTTCAGTGGGAACGGAGGGGAAATGTTATAAATTTTCAGAAAAAAAATTGCGTGGGGTCCCCCCTCCTAAGGCAAACCAGCCTCGGGCTCTTTGAGACGATCTTTGAGACGATCCTGGTTGCAGAAATATGGGAAAAAAATGGACAGGGGTTCCCCCATATTTAAGCAACCAGCATCGGGCTCTGCGCCTGGTCCTGGTTCCAAAAATATGGGGGACAAAAAGAGTAGGGGTCCCCCGTATTTTTGAAACCAGCACCGGGCTCCACTAGCTGGACAGATAATGCCACAGCCGGGGGTCACTTTTATACAGTGCCTTGCGGCCGTGGCATCAAATATCCAACTAGTCACCCCTGGCCGGGGTACCCTGGGGGAGTGGGGACCCCTTCAATCAAGGGGTCCCCCCCCCAGCCACCCAAGGGCCAGGGGTGAAGCCCGAGGCTGTCCCCCCCATCCAATAGGCTGCGGATGGGGGGCTGATAGCCTTTGTGAAAAGTGATTGATATTGTTTTTAGTAGCAGTACTACAAGGCCCAGCAAGCCTCCCCCGCAAGCTGGTACTTGGAGAACCACAAGTACCAGCATGCGGCGGAAAAACGGGCCCGCTGGTACCTGTAGTACTACTACTAAAAAAATACCCCAATAAAGACAACACACACACACCTTGAAAGTATAACTTTAATACATCCATCCACACCTCCATATACACATACTTACCTTATGTTCCCACGCAGGTCGGTCCTCTTCTCCAGTAGAATCCATGGGGTACCTGTAGAAAAAATTATACTCACATAATCCAGTGTTTTCGGCTCCTCGGTAAATCCTTTTGTAATCCACGTACTTGTAAAAAAAAAAAAAAAACGGATACCCGACCACGAACTGAAAGGGGACCCATGTTTTCACATGGGCCCCCTTTCCCCGAATGCCAGAAACCCACTCTGACTGATGTCTAAGTGGGTTTCTTCAGCCAATCAGGGAGCGCTACGTTGTGACACCCTCCTGATCGGCTGTGTGCTCCTGTACTGTCTGACAGGCGGCACACGGCAGTGTTACAATGTAGCGCCTATGCGCTCCATTGTAACTAATGGTGGGAACTTTCAGGTCAGCGGTGAGGTCACTTTCAGTCAACCGCTGACCTGAAAGTTCCCACCATTGGTTACAATGGAGCGCATAGGCGCTACATTGTAACACTGCCGTGTGCCACCTGTCATACAGTACAGGAGCACACAGCCGATCAGGAGGGTGCCACAACCTAGCGCTCCCTGATTGGCTGAAGAAACCCACTTAGACATCAGTCAGAGTGGGTTTCTGGCATTCGGGGAAAGGGGGCCCATGTGAAAACATGGGTCCCCTTTCAGTTCGTGGTCGGGTATCCGTTTTTTTATTTTTTCAAGTACGTGGATTACAAAAGGATTTACCGAGGAGCCGAAAACACTGGATTATGTGAGTATAATTTTTTCTACAGGTACCCCATGGATTCTACTGGAGAAGAGGACTGACCTGCGTGGGAACATAAGGTAAGTATGTGTATATGGAGGTGTGGATGGATGTATTAAAGTTATACTTTCAAGGTGTGTGTGTGTTGTCTTTATTGGGGTATTTTTTTAGTAGTAGTACTACAGGTACCAGCGGGCCCGTTTTTCTGCCGCATGCTGGTACTTGTGGTTCTCCAAGTACCAGCTTGCGGGGGATGCTTGCTGGGCCTTGTAGTACTGCTACTAAAAACAATATCAATCACTTTTCACAAAGGCTATCAGCCCCCCATCCGCAGCCTATTGGATGGGGGGGACAGCCTCGGGCTTCACCCCTGGCCCTTGGGTGGCTGGGGGGGGACCCCTTGATTGAAGGGGTCCCCACTCCCCCAGGGTACCCCGGCCAGAGGTGACTAGTTGGATATTTGATGCCACGGCCGCAAGGCACTGTATAAAAGTGACCCCCGGCTGTGGCATTATCTGTCCAGCTAGTGGAGCCCGGTGCTGGTTTCAAAAATACGGGGGACCCCTACTCTTTTTGTCCCCCGTATTTTTGGAACCAGGACCAGGCGCAGAGCCCGATGCTGGTTGCTTAAATATGGGGGAACCCCTGTCCATTTTTTTTCCATATTTCTGCAACCAGGATCGGCTCAAAGAGCCCGAGGCTGGTTTGCCTTAGGAGGGGGGACCCCACGCAATTTTTTTTTTACATTTAAACTTTATTTTTTTGTTAAACAAAGTGCACAATGAAGCCCAGCACGGATCTCTCAGATCCGGCCGAGATTCATTGTATTAAAGTCGGCAGTGTTTTACAAGTCACTCACGTAAAACACTGCCAAAAAAAACGAATGACATCGGAAAACCCGAAAATGCAGAATACGGCAGCTTAGTAAATAAGTCGTAATCAATTCAAAAAGTTGCATATTTACACTTTCGATGTCATTCGTGATTGAACTTTGACCTCAAACGGGAAAACACGAATCTTAGTAAATTTACCCCAATATGTTTTTTAACTTTGTATTTGTAGATCTTAGAACAATGCAAATGAACGTTTATAATTTTTTTGTGTTGATGTGTTTTGTGTGTCCAGGTGCATTGTCATCATTGGACCAAAGACTACACACAAGTTTTTATTGTGAAACTGAGGACAAACTACACAAAAGCTTTGTTATGTTATGAATCTCTTTTTATTCCTGAAAATTCCAATGGTGATAGAACATGAGTGGTACTTGTACCACTGTCCATGATAAATATGTATTACCCAATGATATCTTTCACCAGCTGGGAGGATTTGGTAAATCGTGAAAAGATAAATTGAAAGCCAAATATAAATGAGAGACATTAAACCCTGAGGCTGGGTCCTGAGCCTACAATAATATATGTTCTCATATGGATACCATTAAAGTGGACTGTATTTAATGCAAGCAGGAAAGTATGTTTCCAAGAATTGGCCACTTCAAATTTGACTGCAAAGCTAAAGATAAACTAGTCTCTCCTGGTATTCATGTAGGCCTAGCAAATGGTGTCCAAGCAAGAAGTGAGATGGATTTTTGAAGAGTGGGACTCCCCTAAAAAAAACATCTATTTGGGGTTTGATCTTGCAATATGTAATGACCTTAGGGCCTGATTCAGTGTTGTTAGTAGAGGTAGAGAATAGTGAAAGTTCCTATGGGAACCCTAGTTCCAGAATGTAGTACAGTAGTTTCCTGTTTGTGAGAGATACCAAACCATCAAATATAAAGCTGCAATGATTACAGCCAGTGGCGGATTGTGCCCCCCCCCCCCCCCCCCACAAGGTAAAAGCTGCCACCCCAATCAGCTTCAGTGAATCCAGATGCAGTCTGTGACTGCACTGGCTTCACTGCGACTGGCGGCGACTTCACATCGCAAGTCCTACCTACCAGTCACCCACAGGATAGGCAGTCCCATTGGGAGGAGTATCCTCCCTCCGGGACTAGCCGACCGGGCTGCGATTAGCAGAGAGCTGGCTTACTTTAGGAAGCCACTTCCTGCCTCATCGTCAGCCCTGCCCGGATTCTATGGGCTGCTGCCAATAAAGCCCATAAATGCCGGGGTGCACGCCGCTTCTGTATGCACAGGACTTGGCTGAACGGGGCCGGCTCTCACCTCTCCCTTTCCAGCCCCCGCAGCCCCCCTGCCCACAAAAGGTAGGAGCTGCCGGTGATTACAGCCTTCTAGTGTAAGAACATTGATGGGATGGTATTGGCACCCCGACACATGGGATGCCAGTCAGAAGACTGATAGCAGCATCCCGATGGTCATATGTACCTTTTAGGTACATATGCTAACCCTCCCCCTCTACCCCCCCCCCCCCCAGCCCTAACCCTCTCTACCTGTAACCTAGCCCTAACCCTCCCCCCTTAGTGCCAAATCCAAACCCTCCTCTCCGCAGCCTGATCCTAACCCTCCCTGGCATACTTACCATCGGGATGCTGACAGTCGGGATTCCGGCACCGGCATTTTGACTGATGTCGGGATCCCGGCGTCAGTCTTGTAACCAGTGTCGGGATTCCAGCCTTGGTATTCTGACTGCCGGCATCCTATCTCCCACATTTACGTATAACATAGTGATGAATATTGGTCATCAGTGATAGATTTTAATGAGTCTACAATAGTTCCTATATTAGGAACAATAACTTTACAATGTAAAATTAGCTAAAATGTACATTTAAATAAACACAGTTAATCTGTTCTACAGTACTATCCTACAGTTCACACCTAGATCTACGGCAGTGATGGCTAACCTTGACACTCCAGCTGTTGTTGAACTACACATCCCAGCATGCCCTGCATCAGTTTTAGCATGGCCAAATAACAACACTGATGCAGGGCATGCTGGGATGTGGGCATTCTGGGATGTGTAGTTCAACAACAGCTGGAGTGTCAAGGTTAGCCATCACTGATCTACGGGGACTCTAGAAACCTACTGGAGCTGGAGTGTCAACCCAGCTGGAGTGTCAAGGTTAGACATCTAGAACCCTACTGGAGCTGGAGTGTCAACCCAGTGTCTCTAGAAACCTACTGGAGCTGTAGTGTCAACCCAGCTGGAGTGTCAAGGTTAGCCATCTAGAACCCTGCTGGAGTGTCAACCCAGTGTCTCTAGAAACCTACTGGAGCTGGAGTGTCAACCCAGCTGGAGTGTCAAGGTTAGCCATCACTGATCTACGGGGACTCTAGAAAGATTTGTTGGGCGGGATGTATCATGTATTGCATTTTCAGTGCAATACATGCGGCCCCTTACTGCATGTTTATTAAGAGCTGTCCCTTGCACACAGAGTCCTACTGCGCATGCGTGGCTACAGGCAGCTGCAGGCCACTGTTATGCATATTGAGAATGCAGCACACATCTGAAAGCAGCAGTTTTCGGAGGTTTGACCGCATTTTTTGAGGATAATGCATCCTGCTCACTGTATCTATTGTACTTCAATTAACATAGTAAAAGTCATCTATAAACCAAGTACAAACTGTTAGTAAGCTGTAACCAGTTTTCAGTTCTGCATTGTTGATTCCAGCATTTTGGACAGCAATGATTTACCACTCTGGATGTGCAAATGAATAACTAATTTGCCTAATTTGGTCCGGAATTTCATAAAGCCCACAAAAACCGTAGGTGCACCGTTAGACTAGCAACAGAGTTTAGATAAGAAAGGGCCTATTAAACATTTTTTTTTTTTTTATCTTAGTCCCCATGTTTTCTGGAAATTCAATAATCTGTACCAATTTCACATTTTTTTTAACTTAATGGGGCCCATACATCAGGCAGAAATCAGGGCATCTCTCCGTTCTGCCGACGCAGGGGGATCAGAGAAATCCAACATGTTCTGATTACAACCAAAAATTAGTCAGGATCGGTGAATCTAAGATTTTTAACATGCTGTTTTTCCCAGATCCATCAACAGATCGCCAATCATTGAACATCGATGGCCATCAATAGGTAAATCAGATTGGCAGAATGGGGAATGGTGGTCATAGATTTATGGTCCTCATAGTATTTACATATTACTATTATCTCAAATTCTCACTATGGGCCTAACTCTGAGTTGATCGTAGCAGCAATTTTGTTAGCAATTGGGCAAAACTATGGCCCTCATTCCGAGTTGTTCGCTCGCTAGCTGCTTTTAGCAGCATTGCACATGCTAGGCCGCCGCCCTCTGGGAGTGTATCTTAGCATAGCAGAATTGCGAACGAAAGATTAGCAGATTTGCGAATAGAAAATTCTTAGCAGTTTCTGAGTAGCTCCAGACTTACTCTGCCATTGCGATCAGTTCAGTCGGTTTCGTTCCTGGTTTGACGTCACAAACACACCCAGCGTTCTCCCAGACACTCCCCACGTTTCTTCAGACACTCCCGCGTTTTTCCCAGAAACGCCAGCGTTTTTTCGCACACTCCCATAAAACGGCCAGTTTCCGCCCAGAAACACCCACTTCCTGTCAATCACACTCCGATCACCAGAACGATGAAAAATCCTTGTTATGCCGTGAGTAAAATACCTAACTTTTGAGTAAATTAACTAAGTGCATGCGCTCTGCGAACCTTGCGCATGCGCAGTAAGCGACTAATCGCAATATAGAGAAAATCGGCAACGAGCGAACAACTCGGAATGACCACCCATATGCACTGCAGGAGGGTGTTAGGCGCCGTGGTCCGCGATGTCCTCGCGGGCCGGCGCCTAGCAACTAGGGACGCCGAGCGTGCTAGCCACCGGGTCCCTAGCAACGATGGGACGCCGAGCGTGCTAGCCGCCGGGTCCCTAGCAACACTGGGACGCCGTGCGCGCTGAGCCGCCTGGACCCTAGCAACGGGGACGCCACGGGCGGACCGCGCTCCCCGTTGCAGGGTCAATCAAGTTAACCACATACACTTGTCTTCTGGTCGTGCAGCAAGGCAGCTGCACGGCATTTATGCTAATCAGGCTCTGAACATCTGATTGGAGGACTCCCTGCTAAATACCTTCTCAGTGCTTCACACAGACGCCGGTAATAGCTTCCTGCATGCTGCTTAGGTTTGCTGAACGTCTGTTCCAGTCCTACTGTGTCCGGTCATTCCTGTCCTCAGAGTTCCTGAATCTTGGAGTTGTCATCTCTTCCCAAGGAGTCTTCTGGTCCTCAATTGCCCGCAATAGTCGCCAGAGGATCTCGTGTGGTTTTCGTGAGTTGCGGCTCTGCCGCGTGCTGCGGCCTAGCCCGCTTCATTTTGCATTCTGTTTTGGAGCATTTGCGGAGGTTTCCGCTTCCACAAGTCCTCTCCGGAACTCGGCGGTGCCGGGTAGGAGAGTGGACAAGTGGGTATTTTGGTTGTCCTTTTCCCTGGCGGTTTTCCGCACATATTCTAGTTTTAGGTTAGTCTGTAGCCCCTGGCTTTGTTGTTTAGTTAGAGGGCCCTTTGTTATCACCCTGTCTCGGATTTCTCTTTGTCTCCCATTAAGACCTGAGGGGGCATCGGAGTTGGGCAGACGTAATCCACCCTTCAAACGCGGCTGCCATGGGCTCAAGCAACCATAGTCTCGCAAGAGATTTCTGACAGCACGGGCGAGACAACGGAGTTAGGGCGCCAGGGGCTATTCCCCTTCCCTTTCCCAGCATTACGTTCCAGTGCTCAGGTCCTTGCTATAAGATCTCCCCAGACCAGAGTGCTGGAATCATAACAGAGGGCAGATATAACATGTGCAGAGAGAGTTAGATTTGGGTGGGGTGTATTCAAACTGAAATCTAAATTGCAGTGTAAAAATAAAGCACCAGTATTTACCCTGCACAGAAACAAAATAACCCCCCCCCCAAATCTAACTCTCTCTGCAAATGTTATATCTGCCCCCCCTCCAGTGCACATGGTTTTGCCCAATTGCTAACAAACTTGCTGCTGCGATCAACTCAGAATTACCCCCTATGAGCTAAAACAATAGCTAAAATCAAAGCTGTGGTTTAACGTCTAAAACTGTCAAATCCTGTTAGTGGTACAGGTAGATTCTTTCATATCCTATAATACGATATCCAAAATACTCAGACATTTTTGTGAGTGACTAAGGTAGTGACACCTTTGCTTTCTGATAGGTCAGTCTACACAAACTTTATTTCATTCACAAAATTATTACAAATACTGTATAAAATGGCATTCAGGATATGTGTATAAGGTGTATATGAAACATACAGTAAATACAATTTGTGTTTAGACTTGGGTCCAATTCCCAAGATACCATTATGGTATGCAAATATTCCAAACTACAGAAAAATCAGAAATCCAAAATACTTCTAATCTCAAGCAGTTTGATTATGGGAGAAACTGTAATGTAAAACAAATCTATTTGTCTTGTGGGATAAGTTTATATAGTCACAGTCATATCTTGGGGTAGATAGATGCTAGCATATTTTAATAAAACAAAGAATATAGAGGCAAAGACCAGCAACTAGGGTGCAGCTAGCGACTGTGCTATACAAATACAAAAACATAAAACAGCAAATATTATTCCTAGACTTATCCATCTATAATTAAACATTCAAGTTTTCCTTTCTATGTATGGGAAAGCCTAGCATCCAGTCCACATAAAACAATAAGCCCAAGAAAGCTAATTTATTGAATTAATTTTTTACCTTTCTCGTTAAAGTGACTCAACTAGAAGGCAGTTCCACTCTCTTATGTCTGCACCCCAATTCCAGATCTCAATATACTGTACCTCTCCAGGTATCAAGAAAACCAGCTCTCACCTGAGGTGAACACCATGGAACGTTAGCTTTCCAACAACATATTCCAATTCCATATAAAGCAAAATCTTGAATACACACACACGCAGTCAGATAATTCCCTACTGCTTTTCTCACAATTGATATACTCTGCTTTTAATATGCATTATATATGCATATATATGCCACACAGTGCAAACCCCCCACTCTTACATATTATTCCACTGCCACACAGTACAAACCCCCCACCCTTACATATTAATCCACCGCCATACAGTACAAACCCCCCACCCTTACATATTATTCCATTGCCACACAGTACAAACCCCCCACCCTTACATATTATTCCACCGCCATACAGTACAAACCCCCCACCCTTACATATTATTCCACCGCCACACAGTACAAATCCCCCCACCCTTACATATTATTCCACTGCCACACAGTACAAATCCCCCACCGTTACTTATTATTCCACTGCCACACAGTACAAATCCCCCCACCCTTACATATTATTACACCGCCACACAGTACAAATCCCCCACCCTTACATATTATTCCACCGCCACACAGTACAAACCCCCCACCCTTACATATTTTTCCATTGCCACACAGTACAAACCCCCCACCCTTACATATTATTACACCGCCACACAGTACAAATCCCCCACCCTTACATATTATTTCATTGCCACACAGTACAAACCTCCCACCCTTACATATTATTACACCGCCACACAGTACAAATCCCCCACCCTTACATATTATTTCACCGCCACACAGTACAAACCCCCCACCCTTACATATTATTTCACCGCCACACAGTACAAACCCCCCACCCTTACATATTATTCCATTGCCACACAGTACAAACCCCCCACCCTTACATATTATTCCACCGCCACACAGTACAAATCCCCCACCCTTACATATTATTCCACCGCCACACAGTACAAACCCCCCACCCTTACATATTATTCCATTGCCAAACAGTACAAACCCCCACCCGTACATATTATTCCACCGCCACACAGTACAAACCCCCCACCCTTACATATTATTTCACCGCCACACAGTACAAACCCTGCACCCTTACATATTATTCCATTGCCACACAGTACAAACCCCCCACCCTTACATATTATTACACCGCCACACAGTACAAATCCCCCACCCTTACATATTATTTCACCGCCATACAGTACAAACCCCCCACCCTTACATATTATTTCACCGCCACACAGTACAAATCCCCCACCCTTACATATTATTCCATTGCCACACAGTACAAACCCCCCACCCTTACATATTATTCCACCACCACACAGTACAAATCCCCCACCCTTACATATTATTCCACCGCCACACAGTACAAACCTGCACCCTTACATATTATTCCATTGCCAAACAGTACAAACCCCCCACCCTTACATATTATTCCACCGCCACACAGTACAAATCCCCCCACCCTTACATATTATTCAACTGCCACACACAGAGGCGGAACTACCGGCAGGGCAAGCAGTGCGTTGCACTGGGGCCCTCCTCTGTCCAGGGGCCCAAGCATGTAATGAGTCAAACTGACTCATTACATGCCGCTGTGCGCTGCGGGAAACCGCTGCCCGCAGCGCACAGCCGCCCACAGAGGAGAAGAGCAGCGGCACGGACGGGGGAAGGAGGAGGACGGAGGTGAAGGAGGGAGCCGCAGCAGCGCTTTGTTACTGGTGGAGGCGCTGCTGCTGCTGCCCCTCTGCTTCACTATAGGCTGTCTTCCGAGAACAGCCTATAGTGAAGCAGGGGGGCAGCAGCAGCAGCGCCTCCACCAATAACACAGCGCTGCTGCGGCTCCCTCCTCCACCTCGTCTACTGCCCGGGAATCGTCAAGCTGCACGAGGAGCCTGAGCCAGCGGAGAGGGTAAGTATGATTCTACTTTCTTTCTTTCTCTTTATTTCTTTCTTTCTTTCTGTCTCTTTATTTCTTTATTTCTTTCTGTCTCTTTCTTTCTTTATTTGTTGGGACTGCCTGCCGCTATGTGTAAAAATGGGGGACTGCCTACTGCATTGTGTAAAAAGGGTGGACTGCCTGCCGCTATGTGTAAAAATGGGGGACTGCCTGCCGCAATGTGTAAAAAGGGGGGACTGCCTGCCGCAATGTGTAAAAATGGGGAATCTGCCTGCCGCAATGTGTAAAAATGGGGAATCTGCCTGCCGCTATGTGTAAAAAGGGAGAATCTGCCTGCCGTAATGTGTAAAAATGGGGAATCTGCCTGCCGCAAAGTGTAAAAACGGGGGACTGCCTGCCGCAACGTGTAAAAAGGGGGAATCTGCCTGCCGTAATGTGTAACAAGGGCACGCTGTCTGCCGTAATGTGTAACAAGGGCACGCTGTCTGCCGTAATGTGTAACAAGGGCACGCTGTCTGCCGTAATGTGTAACAAGGGCACGCTGTCTGCCGCTATGTGTAAAAAGTGTACGTTGTCTGCCGTTATGTGTAAAAAGTGTACGCTGTCTGCCGTAATGTATAAAAAAATAAGAATTTACTTACCGATAATTCTATTTCTCGTAGTCCGTAGTGGATGCTGGGGACTCCGTCAGGACCATGGGGAATAGCGGCTCCGCAGGAGACAGGGCACAAAAGTAAAAGCTTTAGGATCAGGTGGTGTGCACTGGCTCCTCCCCCTATGACCCTCCTCCAAGCCTCAGTTAGGATACTGTGCCCGGACGAGCGTACACAATAAGGAAGGATTTTGAATCCCGGGTAAGACTCATACCAGCCACACCAATCACACTGTACAACCTGTGATCTGAACCCAGTTAACAGCATGATAACAGCGGAGCCTCTGAAAAGATGGCTCACAACAATAATAACCCGATTTTTGTAACAATAACTATGTACAAGTATTGCAGACAATCCGCACTTGGGATGGGCGCCCAGCATCCACTACGGACTACGAGAAATAGAATTATCGGTAAGTAAATTCTTATTTTCTCTGACGTCCTAAGTGGATGCTGGGGACTCCGTCAGGACCATGGGGATTATACCAAAGCTCCCAAACGGGCGGGAGAGTGCGGATGACTCTGCAACACCGAGTGAGAGAACTCCAGGTCCTCCTCAGCCAGGGTGTGCCCCTGACCAAGTAGCAGCTCGGCAAAGTTGTAAAGCCGAGACCCCTCGGGCAGCCGCCCAAGATGAGCCCACCTTCCTTGTGGAATGGGCATTTACATATTTTGGCTGTGGCAGGCCTGCCACAGAATGTGCAAGCTGAATTGTACTACACATCCAACTAGCAATCGTCTGCTTAGAAGCAAGAGCACCCAGTTTGTTGGGTGCATACAGGATAACAGCAAGTCAGTTTTCCTGACTCCAGCCGTCCTGGAAACCTATATTTTCAGGGCCCTGACAACATCTAGCAACTTGGAGTCCTCCAAGTCCCTAGTAGCCGCAGGTACCACAATAAGCTGGTTCAGGTGAAACGCTGACACCACCTTAGGGAGAAACTGGGGACGAGTCCGCAGCTCTGCCCTGTCCGAATGGACAATCAGATATGGGCTTTTGTGAGACAAAGCCGCCAATTCTGACACTCGCCTGGCCGAGGCCAGGGCCAACATCATGGTCACTTTCCATGTGAGATATTTCAAATCCACAGATTTGAGCGGTTTAAACCAATGTGATTTGAGGAATCCCAGAACTACGTTGAGATCCCACAGTGCCACTGGAGGCACAAAAGGGGGTTGTATATGCAGTACTCCCTTGACAAACTTCTGGACTTCAGGAACTGAAGCCAATTCTTTCTGGAAGAAAATCGACAGGGCCGAAATTTGAACCTTAATGGACCCCAATTTGAGGCCCATAGACACTCCTGTTTGCAGGAAATGCAGGAATCGACCGAGTTGAAATTTCTTCGTGGGGCCTTCCTGGCCTCACACCACGCAACATATTTTCGCCACATGTGGTGATAATGTTGTGCGGTCACCTCCTTCCTGGCTTTGACCAGGGTAGGAATGACCTCTTCCGGAATGCCTTTTTCCCTTAGGATCCGGCGTTCAACCGCCATGCCGTCAAACGCAGCCGCGGTAAGTCTTGGAACAGACATGGTACTTGCTGAAGCAAGTCCCTTCTTAGTGGCAGAGGCCATGAGTCCTCTGTGAGCATCTCTTGAAGTTCCGGGTACCAAGTCCTTCTTGGCCAATCCGGAGCCACGAGTGTAGTTCTTACTCCTCTACGTCTTATAATTCTCAGTACCTTAGGTATGAGAAGCAGAGGAGGGAACACATACACCGACTGGTACACCCACGGTGTTACCAGAACGTCCACAGCTATTGCCTGAGGGTCTCTTGACCTGGCGCAATACCTGTCCAGTTTTTTGTTCAGGCGGGACGCCATCATGTCCACCTTTGGTCTTTCCCAACGGTTCACAATCATGTGGAAGACTTCCCGATGAAGTCCCCACTCTCCCGGGTGGAGGTCGTGCTGAGGAAGTCTGCTTCCCAGTTGTCCACTCCCGGAATGAACACTGCTGACAGTGCTATCACATGATTTTCCGCCCAGCGAAGAATCCTTGCAGTTTCTGCCATTGCCCTCCTGCTTCTTGTGCCGCCCTGTCTGTTTACGTGGGCGACTGCCGTGATGTTGTCCCACTGGATCAATACCGGCTGACCTTGAAGCAGAGGTCTTGCTAAGCTTAGAGCATTGTAAATTGCTCTTAGCTCCAGTATATTTATGTGGAGAGAAGTCTCCAGACTTGATCACACTCCCTGGAAATTTTTTCCTTGTGTGACTGCTCCCCAGCCTTTCAGGCTGGCATCCGTGGTCACCAGGACCCAGTCCTGAATGCCGAATCTGTGGCCCTTTAGTAGATGAGCACTCTGCAGCCACCACAGAAGAGACACCCTTGTCCTTGGAGACAGGGTTATCCGCTGATGCATCTGAAGATGCGATCCGGACCATTTTTCCAGCAGATCCCACTGAAAAGTTCTTGCGTGAAATCTGCCGAATGGAATCGCTTCGTAAGAAGCCACCATTTTTCCCAGGACCCTTGTGCAATGATGCACTGACACTTTTCCTGGTTTCAGGAGGTTCCTGACTAGCTCGGATAACTCCCTGGCTTTCTCCTCCGGGAGAAACACCTTTTTCTGGACTGTGTCCAGAATCATCCCTAGGAACAGCAGACGTGTCGTCGGAGACAGCTGCGATTTTGGAATATTTAGAATCCACCCGTGCTGTCGTAGAACTACTTGAGATAGTGCTACTCCGACCTCCAACTGTTCTCTGGACCTTGCCCTTATCAGGAGATCGTCCAAGTAAGGGATAATTAAGACGCCTTTTCTTTGAAGAAGAATCATCATTTCGGCCATTACCTTGGTAAAGACCCGGGGTGCCGTGGACAATCCAAACGGCAGCGTCTGAAACTGATAGTGACAGTTTTGTACCACGAACCTGAGGTACCCTTGGTGAGAAGGGCAAATTGGGACATGGAGGTAAGCATCCTTGATGTCCAGGGACACCATATAGTCCCCTTCTTCCTGGTTCGCTATCACTGCTCTGAGTGACTCCATCTTGATTTGAACCTTTGTATGTAAATGTTCAAATATTTCAGATTTAGAATAGGTCTCACCGAGCCGTCTGGCTTCAGTACCACAATATAGTGTGGAATAATACCCCTTTCCTTGTTGTAGGAGGGGTACTTTGATTATCACCTGCTGGGAATACAGCTTGTGAATTGTTTCCAATACTGCCTCCCTGTCGGAGGGAGACGTTGGTAAAGCAGACTTCAGTTACCTGCGAGGGGGAGACGTCTCGAATTTCCAATCTGTACCCCTGGGATACTACTTGTAGGATCCAGGGGTCCACTTGCGAGTGAGCCCACTGCGCGCTGAAACTCTTGAGACGACCCCCCACCGCACCTGAGTCCGCTTGTACGGCCCCAGCGTCATTAGAGATGAGCGGGTTCGGTTTCTCTGAATCCGAACCCGCCAGAACTTCATGTTTTTTTTCACGGGTCCGAGCGACTCGGATCTTCCCGCCTTGCTCGGTTAACCCGAGCGCGCCCGAACGTCATCATGACGCTGTCGGATTCTCGCGAGGCTCGGATTCTATCGCGAGACTCGGATTCTATATAAGGAGCCGCGCGTCGCCGCCATTTTCACACGTGCATTGAGATTGATAGGGAGAGGACGTGGCTGGCGTCCTCTCCGTTTAGAATAGATTAGAGAGACACTTGATTTACTAATTTTGGGGAGCATTAGGAGTACTCAGTACAGTGCAGAGTTTTGCTGATAGTGACCACCAGTTTTATTTATAATCCGTTCTCTGCCTGAAAAAAGCGATACACAGCACACAGTGACTCAGTCACACACCATATCTGTGTGCACTGCTCAGGCTCAGGCCAGTGTGCTGCATCATCTATTATCTATATATAATATTATATATATCTGTCTGACTGCTCAGCTCACACAGCTTATAATTGTGGGGGAGACTGGGGAGCACTACTGCAGTGCCAGTTATAGGTTATAGCAGGAGCCAGGAGTACATAATATATTATATAGTGAGTGACCACCAGACACACAGTGCAGTTTATTTAATATATCCGTTCTCTGCCTGAAAAAAGCGATACACACAGTGACTCAGTCAGTCACATACCATATCTGTGTGCACTGCTCAGGCTCAGGCCAGTGTGCTGCATCATCTATATATATTATATATCTGTCTGACTGCTCAGCTCACACAGCTTATAATTGTGGGGGAGACTGGGGAGCACTACTGCAGTGCCAGTTATAGGTTATAGCAGGAGCCAGGAGTACATAATATTATATTAAAATTAAACAGTGCACACTTTTGCTGCAGGAGTGCCACTGCCAGTGTGACTAGTGACCAGTGACCTGACCACCAGTATATATAATATTAGTAGTATACTATCTCTTTATCAACCAGTCTATATTAGCAGCAGACACAGTACAGTGCGGTAGTTCACGGCTGTGGCTACCTCTGTGTCGGCACTCGGCAGCCCGTCCATAATTGTATATACCACCTAACCGTGGTTTTTTTTTCTTTCTTTATACATACATACTAGTTACGAGTATACTATCTCTTTATCAACCAGTCTATATATTAGCAGCAGACACAGTACAGTGCGGTAGTTCACGGCTGTGGCTACCTCTGTGTCGGCACTCGGCAGCCCGTCCATAATTGTATATACCACCTAACCGTGGTTTTTTTTTCTTTCTTTATACATACATACTAGTTACGAGTATACTATCTCTTTATCAACCAGTCTATATATTAGCAGCAGACACAGTACAGTGCGGTAGTTCACGGCTGTGGCTACCTCTGTGTCGGCACTCGGCAGCCCGTCCATAATTGTATATACCACCTAACCGTGGTTTTTTTTTCTTTCTTTATACATACATACTAGTTACGAGTATACTATCTCTTTATCAACCAGTCTATATATTAGCAGCAGACACAGTACAGTGCGGTAGTTCACGGCTGTGGCTACCTCTGTGTCGGCACTCGGCAGCCCGTCCATAATTGTATATACCACCCAACACTGGACGTGAAGAGCATGCGCCTTCCACCATTTGCACGCCCCCTGCAAGTGCTGGAAGGAGCACCCGCAGTCCAGTTCCTGATAGTCAGATTGAAGATGTCAGTGTTGAAGTACACCAGGATGAGGAGGATATGGGTGTTGCTGGCGCTGGGGAGGAAATTGACCAGGAGGATTCTGATGGTGAGGTGGTTTGTTTAAGTCAGGCACCCGGGGAGACACCTGTTGTCCGTGGGAGGAATATGGCCGTTGACATGCCAGGTGAAAATACCAAAAAAATCAGCTCTTCGGTGTGGAGGTATTTCACCAGAAATGCGGACAACAGGTGTCAAGCCGTGTGTTCCCTTTGTCAAGCTGTAATAAGTAGGGGTAAGGACGTTAACCACCTCGGAACATCCTCCCTTATACGTCACCTGCAGCGCATTCATAATAAGTCAGTGACAAGTTCAAAAACTTTGGGTGACAGCGGAAGCAGTCCACTGACCAGTAAATCCCTTCCTCTTGTAACCAAGCTCACGCAAACCACCCCACCAACTCCCTCAGTGTCAATTTCCTCCTTCCCCAGGAATGCCAATAGTCCTGCAGGCCATGTCACTGGCAATTCTGACGAGTCCTCTCCTGCCTGGGATTCCTCCGATGCATCCTTGCGTGTAACGCCTACTGCTGCTGGCGCTGCTGTTGTTGCCGCTGGGAGTCGATGGTCATCCCAGAGGGGAAGTCGTAAGCCCACTTGTACTACTTCCAGTAAGCAATTGACTGTTCAACAGTCCTTTGCGAGGAAGATGAAATATCACAGCAGTCATCCTACTGCAAAGCGGATAACTGAGTCCTTGACAACTATGTTGGTGTTAGACGTGCGTCCGGTATCCGCCGTTAGTTCACAGGGAACTAGACAATTTATTGAGGCAGTGTGCCCCCGTTACCAAATACCATCTAGGTTCCACTTCTCTAGGCAGGCGATACCGAGAATGTACACGGACGTCAGAAAAAGACTCACCAATGTCCTAAAAAATGCAGTTGTACCCAATGTCCACTTAACCACGGACATGTGGACAAGTGGAGCAAGGCAGGGTCAGGACTATATGACTGTGACAGCCCACTGGGTAGATGTATGGACTCCCGCCGCAAGAACAGCAGCGGCGGCACCAGTAGCAGCATCTCGCAAACGCCAACTCTTTCCTAGGCAGGCTACGCTTTGTATCACCGCTTTCCAGAATACGCACACAGCTGAAAACCTCTTACGGCAACTGAGGAAGATCATCGCGGAATGGCTTACCCCAATTGGACTCTCCTGTGGATTTGTGGCATCGGACAACGCCAGCAATATTGTGTGTGCATTAAATATGGGCAAATTCCAGCACGTCCCATGTTTTGCACATACCTTGAATTTGGTGGTGCAGAATTTTTTAAAAAACGACAGGGGCGTGCAAGAGATGCTGTCGGTGGCCAGAAAAATTGCGGGACACTTTCGGCGTACAGGCACCACGTACAGAAGACTGGAGCACCACCAAAAACTACTGAACCTGCCCTGCCATCATCTGAAGCAAGAAGTGGTAACGAGGTGGAATTCAACCCTCTATATGCTTCAGAGGTTGGAGGAGCAGCAAAAGGCCATTCAAGCCTATACAATTGAGCACGATATAGTAGGTGGAATGCACCTGTCTCAAGTGCAGTGGAGAATGATTTCAACGTTGTGCAAGGTTCTGATGCCCTTTGAACTTGCCACACGTGAAGTCAGTTCAGACACTGCCAGCCTGAGTCAGGTCATTCCCCTCATCAGGCTTTTGCAGAAGAAGCTGGAGGCATTGAAGAAGGAGCTAAAAGGGAGCGATTCCGCTAGGCATGTGGGACTTGTGGATGCAGCCCTTAATTCGCTTAACAAGGATTCACGGGTGGTCAATCTGTTGAAATCAGAGCACTACATTTTGGCCACCGTGCTCGATCCTAGATTTAAAGCCTACCTTGGATCTCTCTTTCCGGCAGACACAGGTCTGCTGGGGTTGAAAGACCTGCTGGTGACAAAATTGTCAAGTCAAGCGGAACGCGACCTGTCAACATCTCCTCCTTCACATTCTCCCGCAACTGGGGGTGCGAGGAAAAGGCTCAGAATTCCGAGCCCACCCGCTGGCGGTGATGCAGGGCAGTCTGGAGCGACTGCTGATGCTGACATCTGGTCCGGACTGAAGGACCTGACAACGATTACGGACATGTCGTCTTCTGTCACTGCATATGATTCTCTCAACATTGATAGAATGGTGGAGGATTATATGAGTGACCGCATCCAAGTAGGCACGTCACACAGTCCGTACTTATACTGGCAGGAAAAAGAGGCAATTTGGAGGCCCTTGCACAAACTGGCTTTATTCTACCTAAGTTGCCCTCCCACAAGTGTGTACTCCGAAAGAGTGTTTAGTGCCGCCGCTCACCTTGTCAGCAATCGGCGTACGAGGTTACATCCAGAAAATGTGGAGAAGATGATGTTCATTAAAATGAATTATAATCAATTCCTCCGCGGAGACATTGACCAGCAGCAATTGCCTCCACAAAGTACACAGGGAGCTGAGATGGTGGATTCCAGTGGGGACGAATTGATAATCTGTGAGGAGGGGGATGTACACGGTGATATATCGGAGGGTGAAGATGAGGTGGACATCTTGCCTCTGTAGAGCCAGTTTGTGCAAGGAGAGATTAATTGCTTCTTTTTTGGGGGGGGTCCAAACCAACCCGTCATATCAGTCACAGTCGTGTGGCAGACCCTGTCACTGAAATGATGGGTTGGTTAAAGTGTGCATGTCCTGTTTTGTTTATACAACATAAGGGTGGGTGGGAGGGCCCAAGGACAATTCCATCTTGCACCTCTTTTTTCTTTTCTTTTTCTTTGCATCATGTGCTGATTGGGGAGGGTTTTTTGGAAGGGACATCCTGCGTGACACTGCAGTGCCACTCCTAGATGGGCCCGGTGTTTGTGTCGGCCACTAGGGTCGCTAATCTTACTCACACAGTCAGCTACCTCATTGCGCCTCTTTTTTTCTTTGCGTCATGTGCTGTTTGGGGAGGGTTTTTTGGAAGGGACATCCTGCGTGACACTGCAGTGCCACTCCTAGTTGGGCCCGGTGTTTGTGTCGGCCACTAGGGTCGCTAATCTTACTCACACAGCTACCTCATTGCGCCTCTTTTTTTCTTTGCGTCATGTGCTGTTTGGGGAGGGTTTTTTGGAAGGGACATCCTGCGTGACACTGCAGTGCCACTCCTAGATGGGCCCGGTGTTTGTGTCGGCCACTAGGGTCGCTTATCTTACTCACACAGCGACCTCGGTGCAAATTTTAGGACTAAAAATAATATTGTGAGGTGTGAGGTATTCAGAATAGACTGAAAATGAGTGTAAATTATGGTTTTTGAGGTTAATAATACTTTGGGATCAAAATGACCCCCAAATTCTATGATTTAAGCTGTTTTTTAGTGTTTTTTGAAAAAAACACCCGAATCCAAAACACACCCGAATCCGACAAAAAAAATTCGGTGAGGTTTTGCCAAAACGCGTTCGAACCCAAAACACGGCCGCGGAACCGAACCCAAAACCAAAACACAAAACCCGAAAAATTTCAGGCGCTCATCTCTAAGCGTCATGCTGAGGACTTGGCAAAAGCGGTGGAGGGCTTCTGTTCCTGGGAATGGGCTGCCTGCTGCAGTCTTCTTCCCTTTCCTCTATCCCTGGGCAGATATGACTGGCCTTTTGCCTGCTTGCCCTTATGGGGACGAAAGGACTGAGGCTGAAAAGACGGTGTCTTTTTCTGCTGAGATGTGACTTGGGGTAAAAAAGGTGGATTTTCCAGCTGTTGCCGTGGCCACCAGGTCCGATGGACCGACCCCAAATAACTCCTCCCCTTTATACGGCAATACTTCCATGTGCCGTTTGGAATCTGCATCACCTGACCACTGTCGTGTCCATAAACATCTTCTGGCAGATATGGACATCGCACTTACTCTTGATGCCAGAGTGCAAATATCCCTCTGTGCATCTCGCATATATAGAAATGCATCCTTTAAATGCTCTATAGTCAATAAAATACTGTCCCTGTCAAGGGTATCAATATTTTCAGTCAGGGAATCCGACCAAGCCACCCCAGCGCTGCACATCCAGGCTGAGGCGATCGCTGGTCGCAGTATAACACCAGTATGTGTGTATATACTTTTTAGGATATTTTCCAGCCTCCTATCAGCTGGCTCCTTGAGGGCGGCCGTATCTGGAGACGGTAACGCCACTTGTTTTGATAAGCGTATGAGCGCCTTATCCACCCTAAGGGGTGTTTTTCAACGCGCCCTGACTTCTGGCGGGAAAGGGTATAACGCCAATAATTTTCTATCGGGGGAAACCCACGCATCATCACACACTTCATTTAATTTATCTGATTCAGGAAAAACTACAGGTAGTTTTTTCACACCCCACATAATACCCTCTTTTGTGGTACTTGTAGTATCAGAAATATGTAACACCTCCTTCATTGCCCTTAACATGTAACGTGTGGCCCAAATGGAAAATACGTTTGTTTCTTCACCGTCGACACTGGAGTCAGTGTCCGTGTCTGTGTCTGTGTCGACCGACTGAGGTAAATGGGCGTTTTAAAGCCCCTGACGGTGTTTGAGACGTCTGGACAGGTACTAATTGGTTTGCCGGCCGTCTCATGTCGTCAACCGACCTTGCAGCGTGTTGACATTATCACGTAATTCCCTAAATAAGCCATCCATTCCGGTGTCGACTCCCTAGAGAGTGACATCACCATTACAGGCAATTGCTCCGCCTCCTCACCAACATCGTCCTCATACATGTCGACACACACGTACCGACACACAGCACACACACAGGGAATGCTCTGATAGAGGACAGGACCCCACTAGCCCTTTGGGGAGACAGAGGGAGAGTTTGCCAGCACACACCAAAACGCTATATTATACAGGGACAACCTTATATAAGTGTTTTCCCTTATAGCATCTTAATATATAATAATATCGCCAAATAAGTGCCCCCCTCTCTGTTTTAACCCTGTTTCTGTAGTGCAGTGCAGGGGAGAGCCTGGGAGCCTTCCTAGCAGCGGAGCTGTGTAGGAAAATGGCGCTGTGTGCTGAGGAGAATAGGCCCCGCCCCCTTTTCGGCGGGCTTCTTCTCCCGTTTTTCTGACAACCTGGCAGGGGTTAAATACATCCATATAGCCCCAGGGGCTATATGTGATGTATTTTTAGCCAGCATAGGTACTTTCATTGCTGCCCAGGGCGCCCCCCCAAGCGCCCTGCACCCTCAGTGACCGTTGGTGTGAAGTGTGCTGAGAGCAATGGCGCACAGCTGCAGTGCTGTGCGCTGCCTCATGAAGACTGAGAAGTCTTCAGCCGCCGATTTCTGGACCTCTTCTCTCTTCAGCATCTGCAAGGGGGTCGGCGGCGCGGCTCCGGTGACCCATCCAGGCTGTACCTGTGATCGTCCCTCTGGAGCTAGTGTCCAGTAGCCTAAGAAGCCAATCCATCCTGCACGCAGGTGAGTTCACTCCTTCTCCCCTAAGTCCCTCGATGCAGTGAGCCTGTTGCCAGCAGGACTCACTGAAAATAAAAAACCTAACAAAACTTTTACTCTAAGCAGCTCTTTAGGAGAGCCACCTAGATTGCACCCTTCTCGGCCGGGCACAAAAACCTAACTGAGGCTTGGAGGAGGGTCATAGGGGGAGGAGCCAGTGCACACCACCTGATCCTAAAGCTTTTACTTTTGTGCCCTGTCTCCTGCGGAGCCGCTACTCCCCATGGTCCTGACGGAGTCCCCCAGCATCCACTTAGGACGTCAGAGAAAAGGGGACGCTGTCTGCCGTAATGTGTAAAAAGGGGACGCTGTCTGCCATAATGTGTAAAAAGGGGGACGCTGTCTGCCGTTGTGTAAAAAGTGTACGCTGTCTGCCGCTATGTTTAACAAGTGTACGCTGTCTGCCGTAATGTGTAAAAAGTGCACGCTGTCTGCCGCTATGTGTAACAAGGGCACGCTGTCTGCCGTTATGTGTAAAAAGGGGACGCTGTCTGCCGTAATGTATAAAAAGGGGGACGCTGTCTGCCGTAATGTGTAAAAAGGGGACGCTGTCTGCCGTAATGTGTAAAAAGAGGAATCTGTTCGCTGTGAGGTGTAAAAGGGTCTCTACCTGGTGTAGTGGTGCTACTGTGCGGCGTAATTTGAAGAATGGAGACTACTGTGCACCGTTTTAGGAATTGGTATTATTCTGTGGTCACACCCCTTCCCCGCGAAGCCACGCCACTATGTATTTTTGCGCGCGCCTACGGCGCGCACTGCCCCTGTTTTGCATGCAGGGGTGGGGCTCCGATGCCGTTTCTTGCACACAGTGCTAAAATGTCTAGTTACGGCACTGTTGCTAGGTATCCATTTCTCTGGCCCTGAGCAGGTCCCCCTCACCAGATCCTCTCAAGGGGTGAGGGGGTGGACTTGGATGGGATGGGGGGGGGGGGCAAAGCATTTTGTCGCACCTGGGCCCACCGCTTGCTAGTTCCGCCACTGGCCACACAGTACAAACCCTCCACTCTTACATATTATTCCACCGCCACACAGTACAAAGCCCCCACCTTTACATATTATTCCACCGCCACACAGTACAAACCCCCCCCCTTACATATTATTCCACTGCCACACAGTACAAACCCCCACCCTTACATATTATTCCACCGCGACACAGTACAAATCCCCCCACCCTTACATATTATTCCACCGCCACGCAGTGCAAACGGCCCACCCTTACATATTATTCCACCGTCACACAGTACAAATCCCCCCACCCTTACATATTATTCCACCGCCACACAGTACAAAGCCCCCACCTTTACATATTATTCCACCGTCATACAGTACAAACCCCCCACCCTTACATATTATTCCACCACCACACAGTACAAACCCCCCACCCTTACATATTATTCCACCACCACACAGTACAAACCCCCCACCCTTACATATTATTCCACCATCACACAGTACAACCCCCCCCCCCCCCACCCCATTATACAATATGGCACACAGTGCTCACTGACTCTGTCCAGCCTTAGCCAGTTCCTCACTCTAAGGAGCACGTCACTGTGGGAGTGTGGAGAGCTCCCTACAAATAGGATCTGTGAAAAGCCCTGGCGGTGATTATAATGAGTCATGCTGCCGCTGCTCAGGCAGGGCTTCAGGAAAGTAGCTGTGTATACCGCTGCTAATGTACATAGCAGCAGAAACCCGGCAAATAGAAATTGTGGTGGTGGCCTATTCCGCCCCCAGATCATCCTGCACTCTGTGCGACAGCACCGGCAAAGTTACGGCCCTGCTTGGAGAGAGGTAAAGTACCAACCAATCAACTCCTACCTGTTGTTTTACAGGATGTGCTTGAAAAACTACAGTCAGTAGTTGATAGGCTCTCCACTTTATCTCTCTCCAATGGCCTAATTCAGATCTGATCGCTGGGCAGCAATTTTTGCAGTCCAGCGATCAGATAGTCGCCGCCTACAGGGAGAGTGTTTCTTCGCTGTGCAAGTGTGCGATCGCATGTGTAGCAGAGCTGCACAAACTGATTTTGTGCAGTCTCTGCACAGCCCAGGACTTACTCTACCAGTGCGATGAGAACAGGCTGATCGGGACCGGAGCTGACGCCAGACACCCTCCCTCAAAACGCTTGAGCCCGCCTGCGTTTTTCCGGACACTCCCTGAAAACGGTCAGTTGCCACCCACAAATGCCTTGCGAACACCCGTGCAAATGGATTCTCCTGCGAACACCCGTGCGAATCTCCTTGCGAACACCCGTGCAAATGGATTCTTCGCACCATCCTGTCGCAGGGCGCCGATGCCCGTTGCAGCCGCGTGACGCGCCGGCGCAGTGCGGTGCATATGCATGCGCAGTTCAGATCTGATCACTGCAGTGCGAATACGCACAGCAGTGATCAGATCTGAATTATCCCCTAAGGCTTGAAACGTCTCCCCTATAGAATGCCTAAATTGAAATTCTAATACACAGCACAGCGAGAAGTTAGACTCAGAAGATACAAAAAATCTGTTTCCTATTTGTACAGTACCTTCCAAGTTCCTGTCCCAGTGCGTAGAAATGTTCCAATCCATTTTCTCGCTGAGATCCTTCTATCCAGTACATATCCTCTGGTCTGTAGGATGGCATCTTTATATATAGTTTCAAATATTTCAGTGACTGCAAGAAACATCCAACCTGAAGAGGAAAAATGTATAATATCTTAATTAACTTATAGGTCAGTGTTAATTGTCTAGAGTCAATTATATGACAACAAAACCTGACAGACAAAATTACTTATATAAAAAGGTATATATTTATATCTATATTATATTATTTGGGTTCAGTACAATTTACTGGTAGCCGGGATGCCGGACGTCAATATACTGACAGCTACATCCTGGCCACAAGAATGCCAGTAGCGGGGTGAGCGCAATGAGTCCCCATGCGGGCTTGGTGGCTCGCTGGGCTCGCCACAGGTTCTATTCCCACTCTATGTGTGTCGTGGACACCCACAAGTAGGAATAGTCCTGTTGCGCCGGTATTCTGGCTGCCGGCATTGCCAGCTGTCAGGATTTCGGCGTCTGTATCCTGAACACCAGGATCCCGACAGCCGGCAAATTAAACGTATACCTATTATTTTCTACATCAGCATTCATAAAGCATAACATTTAGGAAGTAAAGTTTTGATAGTAAGTTTATTGGTCCTTTACCCATCAGGTAGCAACAGGTCCGGTATGTGAAGCATACCTGCTTACATTTGAATCCAGAGGGAGGTCAAGGTGGGAGGTGTGGAGCGTGTGGAGCCTTTAATTGCATCATTATGTCACTTGCCCCACCCCCTTCCCAATGCGGTGATTTGTGCTAACGAGGTACAGTGAGGTGGGATCATGAATCACTACAAATTACATCATCAAGCCCTTGGGCGGTGACGTGGGCGGGAACAGGGAAGCAGATCTACCCTTTATGGAGCACGGGAGAGCTCTCAAGAGTTTCCCAGACATTCCAGGAGGGTAGGCAAGTATGATACAGGTTGAGTATCCCATATCCAACTTTTCCGAAATACGGAATATTCCGAAATACGGACTTTTTTGAGCGAGAGTGAGATTGTGAAACCTTTGTTTTTTGATGGCTCAATGTACACAAACTTTGTTTAATACACAAAGTTATTAAAAATATTGTATTAAATGACCTTCAGGCTGTGTGTATAAGGTGTATATGAAACATAAATGAATTATGTGAATGTACACACTTTGTTTAATGCACAAAATTATAAAAAATATTGGCTAAAATTACCTTCAGGCTGTGTGTATAAGGTGCATATGTAACATAAATGCATTCTGTGCTTAGATTTAGGCCCCATCACCATGATATCTCATTATGGTATGCAATTATTCCAAAATACGGAAAAATCCCATATCCAAAATACCTCTGGTCCCAAGCATTTTGGATAAGGGAGACTCAACCTGTATACACTAAGTATCAATGTCCTTTTCTACCTGAATATTATCTAAAAAACACCCTTAATTTCACATATTCGGCCATGATACACTGCACTGTATATGTACAACCAGAGGCAGAACTCTGGGAGGCAAAGGAGTCATCTGCCGCCGGGCTCCTGCTCTGAAGGGGGGCACTTTTCCTCCCATTCTGTGACACCATTGAATTAAGTTAATTGATAGTTGCCACTGTCTTTTCAGTGGCCGACTTCCTCACTGGTCCCTGCACCTTACAAATCACACCCTTTTTACAGGGGTGTTTTAAGAGAGGAGGAGGCCCGTGTGCAGCCTTCTGCTTCAGGGGCCCCCCTCCTCTCTGACTGATGCACAGCATTTAATACTTACCTCTCCGGAGTCCCCCGGCGGTGCCATCCTTCTCCGTCTGAGACCAGACTCTATTGCGCATGCTCAAACCTCCGGGAACATGGCGCGGCGCCCATTTTCCCGAAGATTTTGCTAATGCGCACGCGAGAAACTCCGGAAAAATGGCCACCGTGCCATCTTTCCGGAGTTTTCAGCAGGCGCAATAGAGTTTGTTTCCCCTAATGTTCATACTCTATTGTGCTGCCGAAAAGGGATGGAATTGACGGGGGACTTCAGAAAGGTAAGTATTAAGCAAATGGGTGCAGTGTGTGCGGGGTGGGCCCCCCTGGACCTGGGGGCCCGTGTGCCTCGCACACACTGCACCCATTATAGAAACGCCAATGCCTCTTTATTATACTGAATATACACATTTTACAAGTGTCACACCCAGTATTAGAAACTACAACCTATTACACTGGAAGCAGACACCTTACTGATGCAGCTATTTGTTCTGTATAGGAAATATGAGAATTTTAACTATATGAAGATACTTCTCTGACAATTACACGTAACTTTATATAGTTAGAATTTTCATGCTTCCTATACAGGAGCAAATAGCTCCATCAGTAAAGTGTCTGCTGTTAGTGTAACAGGTCATGAGTTCTAATCCTGGGTATGACTGCTAAGAAATGTGTTATTTAAAATAAAAGACAATTAAATGTATAAATACAGTATATACAATTTTTTCAGAACACTCCACACACACACACACACACACACACACACACACACACACACACACACACACACGCGCGTGTGTGTGTGTGTATATATATATATATATACGCACATCTACATACATATATTTATCTTAATATAGTAAATAGGGGGGCACCAATATTTATATTGCCTCCAGGCAACTGGGACGAACTTACGCCACTGTGTACAACGCAACAACATTTTCTGTGGCAGTGCTCAAAAAGAAGGGTACAATAATAAACCACATACATGTTATTCCCTCACTCACCTTGCTTCCCAGCTGTATTGTGTACTGAGAATTGTGGCGCTAATTGTAACCTGCGCTCTGTTTATGTTTTGGTTACTGTAATATTATGTAATGTAACGTTCTGTGTACCTTGTATTGTCCTTCTGTTCCCGTATGTACTTGTGGCATATTATAAATAAAATGTAGTAATAATCATATAATAATAATCATCATAAAATAATAATAATAATAATAATAATAATACTAATAATAATACTACAGCTTTTGGCATATAACTTTGACCAGCTGAGGGTACAATAATAAACTACATTCATGTAACTCAGCTTTTGACATTATGTAACTTGACCTACTGATGAACTACAACTTGTCCCTGTAAATAGGTTAACATAGAAACATAGAATTTCACGGCGTGACCCTGTATTGTGGAGTCCAGATAATATTTTTACCATTTTAATTTTTGTATCTTTTGTGGTCAAGAACGTTATGCCATTTTTATTATTTGACAAACTATGTTTTTCTCCTGTTTGTGTATCTGTTGGTTATCTTGCTAATTGGTGTTTCCTTCTTCCAGCTGTTTCTAGCTTATACATGTCTTTAATGTAATCTCTCCTAGCATCAGATCATTACACAATGCACATACTGGAGCCTGAGCTGTGCATTTCATTTGGTGGGTATAATTGCTGTATTTCTGTATTCCATAGGACATAACAGCTGTTCAACCTGCAGTAATCTAATGTTAATTGTCAAATAAATAAATGCAATTTATGAACCTGGGTAGATAGTTATATTTAAAATAATGTTTTCCTGAAAGAGTAACACTTACTTGCTTCTGCTCAGTTCATTTCTTAAGGCAGATAAATGTCCGAGGTGTATGATGCAAGGCTAACAACTGTAGTTCTCCTTTGTTACTTCACAACAGTTCATCCATTCAGTGCTGGGAGCATCCGCTGCACATTTTCTTTTTTATAGTTCCAGAACCTATTTTTCTTTCATAAATATATTGTCATTTTGTAGTTCTTTTTCTTTTCTTTCTTGTCCACTTGTTACTGATTGCCCAGAGATACCATTGTCATCAATTGAACACAAAATAGCACATCTCCATCACTACACACCCTTACAGTGCTCCTCCCTTTACCCATGACATATGTGATTGAGAATGAAGCTAAGAGCTCTGGTTCCCTCCAGTGTACAGAACTGGTATGACTACTTAAACTTCTTGAGCTACATTTTATTATTTATTTATTTATTGATAGTTTTCTTATATAGCGCAGCAAATTACATTGCGCTTTACAATTGGACACAATGATACAACAAAACTGAGTAATAAACAGTCAGAGGTAGGAAGACCCTGCTTGCAAGTTTACAATCTATAGGGAAATAGTCATTGATACACAAGGAAAGGCATTATCTATTGCATATTTGTCCACCGGATTGCAAAGGTTCTAGGTGGGCTGCATGATATCACATCACAGTAATGATGAACCCTTGACAGAAAAAAGGGAAAGTGAAGAAAGAGAAAATATGTGTAGGATATGTACGGACTATACAGTGGGGATATAATCGGATAGGAAAGTTTATGAAGATTGAGTGAGCGGTTCTGGAATTTGATATACTTGCCTGAAGAGCTGAGTTTTTAGGGAACGTTTGAAGGTTTGAAGACTAGGTGAGAGTCTTATTGTGCGCGGAAGGGCATTCCAAAGAGTGGGTGCAGCCCGAAGGAAGTCCTGCAATCGTGCATGGGAGCAAGTAATGAGTGTGGATGAGAGACGTAGATCTTGTGAAGATCGGAGAGGTCGGGTTGGTAGATATTTTGAGATGAGCGAAGAGATGTACATTGTTGTAGTATGGTTAATGGCCTTAAGTGTGAGTACAATGCTGTTGCCTATGTTTTTTCATAGCACAGAGTAACTATTTAAAAAAACAACAACGTTTTTCAGCAAAGTTTATATGATTAATACTCTGCAGTTAATGTGCCACAAATCCACATCCATTTTCCCCACCAGCATATAGTGAACTTTTGTGAAGAATTTCCTTGGAATAAGCTGGGTATGGGTGTGGTATGTTTGACCGGCGGTCATCATACCGACGCCGTGATCTCGGCAGCAGGATCCCGGTGGGGGGGTGGGGGGGCGGAGGGGGGGGGAGCACAACAAGCCCCTTGCATGCTCGCTGAGCTCGCCACACTGCGGCCTCGGTGGCGACCTGAGGTCACCATGGGTTCCATTCCCAATCTATGGGTGTCGTGGACACCCACGAGTGGGAATAGTCCCTGTTGGTCGGAATGCCGACCGTCGGGATTGTGAGAGAGCGGGATGTAGGGGGAGATTATGTGACCATTGGTCTCCTGACCGCCGGTCACATGAATACATCCCGTTGAGTATATATGAGCCCTGTTTCATAGAGGCACTGTATTTGACTGCTGCTGTCATAATTATAGTCAACTGTTATTTGAATGCAGATAGGGATGGCAATAACATGAGATGAACCAGTAGTTAGCGGGAGGCTAAACAGTGCATATTAACCTTATGGTATTATCCCTAATCCAGTGTTTTACACAAAGCACCAGCCTCTGACTTAAAAAAAAAGAAAGAAAGCAAAGGAAATGAGCATGTGGCATCTCAGTAGGGATAGGTGGTGTGAAGTGGACCCATGTGTGTCTAAGTACAAGGGTGGCTATATGTTATTTATTCAAATAAGGGGTCATTCAAGATAATTCTGCTGTCATACCCAGGGGTGTAGCGAGGGTGGCTCCGGTGAAATGCGAGCTCCAGGCGCAGGAAAAGTTAGAGGTTGCTCCGCCACCTGCCACCCGTCCCTCCACCCGCTATACCGCAGGCCATTATACAAGCAGCCGCAGAGCAGGAGGAGGAGAAGCAGAGGGGCACACACTGCTTTGAAGTCGGACACTACTGTAGGTAGGGAACAGGGAAGGTCAGAGGCAACAGCAGGAGCCACTGACAGCCAGCACATGCCAGAGCTCTGCCACCCTCTTTATATGTCTCACTGTCTGCGTGTAGCTCTGCAGCAGGGTTACTTCTGTCCTGCTACACCACTCTTTGCCCCCACTGCTGTATCACCTCTCTCTGCCCTGGCTGCTGCAACACCTCTCTCTCTCCCAGCTGCTGCAACACCTCACTCTGTCCCAGGGGCTGTAGCACCTCTTTCTGCCTCAGCTGCTGCAGCACCCCTTTCTGCCTCAGCTGCTGCAACATATCTCTCTGCCCCGAATGTTACAGCACCCCTCTCTACCCTGGCTACTACTGCACCTCTGTCTACAGTGATGCTGCAGCATCTCCCTCTGCCTCAGCTGCTGCTGCATCAACTCTCTCTACATTAGAAGCTGAAAGTAACATGTGTAAAAAGCTCTACTGTGGCATAACGTATATAAGCAAGTCTACTGTGGCATAACATGTATAAGCGCCGGCTCTACTTTGTTCTGTAACGTGTATAAGGGGTACTACTGTATGGTGTAACGTGTATAAAGTGTACTACTGTGTGGTGTAATTTGGATAACGGACACTACTATGTGGTGTAATCTGAATTGTAACTATTCTGTGGCCACTCCCCTTCTCCCATGAAACCACGTTTCTATATTTTTGGTATGCGTTAAAGGCACACACTGGGCCTAATTCAGAGTTGATCATAGCGGCAAATTTGTTAGCAGTTAGGCAAGACCATGTGCACTGCGGGGGGGGGGGGGGGGGGGGGGCAGATATAACATGTGCAGAGAGAGTTAGATTTGGGTGGGGTGTGTTCAAACTGAAATCTAAATTGCAGTGTAAAAATAAAGCAGCCAGTATGAACAGAAACAAAATAACCCACCCAAATCTAACTCTCGCTACAAATGTTATATCTGCCCCCCCCTGCAGTGCACATTGGGGGTCATTCCGACCCGTTTGCACGCTGCTGGTTGTCGCAGCGGTGCGAACGGGTCGGGACTGCACCTGCACTGCATCCGCAATGCGCACGCGCGTCGTTGCCCAGTGACAGCCGTCGCCGGGCAACGACCAGAAGAAGAAATTGATCGCTAGCGCGATCGCAAAAAGATTGACAGCGGGGAGGCGTTCCAGGGGCGGAAACTCACCGTTTTCTGGGAATGGTGAGTCCAACGCAGGCGTGTCCAGGCGTTTGGAGGGCGGATGTCTGATGTCAATTCCGGGACCTGCATCGCTGGATCGATCGCGCAGGGTAAGTAACTCCTGGTCTTGTTTTACAGGAACCTTTTTTGCATAGCAGGGTTGCACAAGCGATCGCAGCCCTGCTATGCAGATATACACTCCCCCATAGGCGGCGTGTAGTTGATCGCAGGATCAGCAAAAATTGCTATGTGCGATCAACCCGGAATGACCCCCATGGTTTTGCCCAACTGCTAACAAAGTTGCTGCTGCAATCAACTCTGAATTACCCCCACTGTCCCTATTTTAAACATGAGGTGGCACCCAAAGGAAACTTTCGCCTGAGCTCAACAAGGTCTAGAACCAACCCTGTCACCAATTTAGGATTTTGATTTTTTTTTATTTTCAAATGTAACATGCATCGAATTCAGTACAGGGGAAGGGGAGCCTAAACATACCCTTGCTCCAGGCTCCATAGCATCTAGCTGCACCAGTGGCGGATTTCAAACTACTGTAGGTACATGAGGCACAAAGGCTGTGAGTAGGTGTGAAGGTAGGGATGGGGGGGGGGGGGGGGGGGGGAATAACACTGTGCCTAGGGACGGCCTGGCCCCCTAAATCTGCCTCTGGTCATACCATAGCGTGGATTTAAAAAAAAATTGAATTTGTAGCTTAACATCATTTAGAGGCCTCTATCCAGTCCATGTTAAAAACATAAAACCGTTTTTCATGAAACATGAAGATAGTAGTGGGAGAATTAATCCATTGCTAGAGGAGACATTTTTTTCACTACTGTTAAGATAATAAAGAGTAACTTATTGCAGCCAGGGGATATTTTGGTATCTATAGTGATATGGCCCAAGACCATCCATTTTGGGGTCAAATGCAAATAGTTTACGAAAGCGGGTATCCTGTAAGCCGCCTTAATTTATTAATGATCATTATTAGAGATGAGCGGGTTCGGTTCCCTGAGAACCAAACCCTACCGGACTTCACTACCCGTGTCCGGATCCGGGTCCGGCTCGGGTTTTCCCGCCTGACTCAGAAACCAGTGCCACTGGTGCCAGTGTCTGTGCGGGAGGGAAAGTGGGGTGGAGATTCTTGTGCTGCTCAGTCCAGTGTAGTGTCTTATGCTGCATCAGTCCAGTGCAGTGTTACTGTGTTGTCCTGCATCAGTACAGTGGTAGTGTCTTGGGCTGCATCAGTCCAGTCACAGTGGTGGTGTCCTCTGCTGACATATGTCCAGTACTGCTGCATAAGTCCAGTCCAGTGGTGCTGTGTTGTGCTGCATTAGTCCAGTGGTGGTGTCTTGTGCTGCAGCAGTCTAGTTACAGTGGTAGTGTCCTCTGTTGCCATATGTCCAGTGCCGCTGTATAATTCCAGTCCATTGCAGTGGTGCTGTGTTGTCCTGCATCAGTCCAGTGGTGCTGTCCCTGTACTGCTGTATAAGTCCAGTGGTACTGCCGTATATGTCCAGTGATACTGCCGTATATGTCCAGCGGTACTGCTGTATAAATCCAGTGATACTGCCATATATGTCCAGTGGTACTGACGTATAAATCCAGTCCAGTGATACTGGCGTATATGTCCAGCGGTACTGCCGTATAAATCCAGTGATACTGCCGTATATGTCCAGCGGTACTGCCGTATAAATCCAGTGATACTGCCGTATATGTCCAGTGGTACTGCCGTATAAATCCTGTCCAGTGATACTGCCGTATATGTCCAGCGGTACTGCTGTATAAATCCAGTGATCCTGCCGTATAATTCCAGTGGTACTGCTGTATAAGTCCAGTGATACTGCCGTATAATTCCAGTGGTACTGCCATATAAGTCCAGTCCAGTGGTGCTGCCATATAAGTTCAGTGGTGCTGTCCTGTGCTGTATATTATGTACTCCAAATAAAGGGGTTATTAATATTTAATGTAAATCATTTTTACAGGGTTTGCCCTGTGTGGTGTAGGGGTACGCTCTCCTGTGCTGCAATTTGTTATATAACTCCAGAAAAATAATGGAGAACAAAAATGTGCAGGATAAAATAGGGAAAGATCAAGAACCACTTCCTCCCACTGCTGCTGCCGCTGCTGTTGTTGCTGCTGGGGGTCGATCGTCATTCCAGAGGGGAGGTCGGAAGACTACTTGTACTACTTCAACTAAGCCAATTGACTGTCCAATAGTCCTTTGCGAGGAAGATTAAATATGACAGCAGTCACCCTGTTGCAAAGCGGATTACTGAGGCCATAACAACTATGCTGGTGTTAGACGTGCGTCCGGTATCCGCCATTAGTGCAGTGGGACTGCAGTGCCACTCTTAGATGGGCAAGGTGTTTGTGCCGCTAACTTGTGTTGCTTAGCTTAGTCATACAGCTACCTCATTGCACCTCTTTTACTTCTTCGAATCATGTGCTGTTTGGGGCCTATTTTTTAAATCTGCCATCCTGTCTGCGACTGCAGTGCCACTCCTAGATGGGCCAGGTGTTTGTGTCGCTCACTTGTGTCGCTTAGCCAGGGCCGGCTCCAGGCATGTTCGAATAGAGCGGCCGCGCAGGGTGCCACCCTTAATGGGCGCCGCGCGCTGACGCCGCCATATTCGTACCTGGAGCCGACCCTGCTGTTCAGCTCTCCCTGGCCTTTAACTGTGGTGCGCGATATGCGCGCTGCGCGGCGCCGGCGTCTGACGTCAGACGCCGGCGCCGCGCAGCGCGCATACAGCACACCACCGTTGAAGTCATCCAGGCAAGCCTGCAGACAGCCACACTCCCCCTCCCCGCAGATCACACCACCGTTGGAAGAGTCCTCCGGTCCCGGCCCGCGCCCTCTGACAGCAGCAGTGCCTCCCTCCCACGCCGCAGGTATTGTGGGGGGCATTTATGGATCTGTCACTGGGGGCATATCTGGCACTGTGGGGTTAGCTGCACTGTGGGGGGCATTTATGGATCTGTCACTGTGGGGGCATTTATGGATCTGTCACTGGGAGCATATCTGGCACTGTGGGGTCAGCTGCACTGTGGGGGGCATTTATGTATCTTGCACTGTGGGGGCATTTATGTATCTGGCACTGTGGGGTCATCTGCACTGTGGGGGCATTTATGGATCTGTCACTGTGGGGGCATATCTGGCACTGTGGGGTCAGCTGCACTGTGGGGGGCATTTATGTATCTGGCACTGTGGGGGCATATCTGGCAATGTGGGGTCATCTGCACTGTGGGGGCATTTATGGATCTGTCACTGTGGGAGCATTTACGGATCTGTCACTGTGGGGGCATATCTGGCACTGTCGGGTCAGCTGCACTAGTGGGGGGCATTTATGTATCTGGCACTGTGGGGGCATATCTGCGCTGTGGAGGCATTTATGTATCTGCACTGTGGGGGCATTTATGTATCTGGCACTGTGGGGGCATTTCTGTATCTGGCACTGTGGGGGCATATCGGCACTGTGGGGGCATTTATGTAGCTGTACTGTGGGGGTATATCTGCACTGTGGGGGCACTTATTTATCTGGCACTGTGGGGGCATTTATTTATCTGGCACTGTGGGGGGCATTTATTTATCTGGCACTGTGGGGGGCATTTATTTATCTGGCACTGTGGGGGGCATTTATTTATCTGGCACTGTGGGGGGCATTTATTTATCTGGCACTGTGGGGGGCATTTATTTATCTGGCACTGTGGGGGCATATCTGGCACTGGGGGCATTTAATGTATCTGGCACTGTGGGGGCATATCTGGCACTGTCGGGTCAGCTGCACTAGTGGGGGGCATTTATGTATCTGGCACTGTGGGGGCATATCTGCGCTGTGGAGGCATTTATGTATCTGCACTGTGGGGGCATTTATGTATCTGGCACTGTGGGGGCATTTCTGTATCTGGCACTGTGGGGGCATATCGGCACTGTGGGGGCATTTATGTAGCTGGCACTGTGGGGGTATATCTGCACTGTGGGGGCACTTATTTATCTGGCACTGTGGGGGGCATTTATTTATCTGGCACTGTGGGGGGCATTTATTTATCTGGCACTGTGGGGGGCATTTATTTATCTGGCACTGTGGGGGGCATTTATTTATCTGGCACTGTGGGGGCATATCTGGCACTGGGGGCATTTAATGTATCTGGCACTGTGGGGGCATATCTGGCACTGGGGGCATTAATGTATCTGGCACTGTGGGGGAATATCTGGCACTGGGGGCATTAATGTATCTGGCACTGTGGGGGCATATCTGGCACTCGGGGCATTAATGTATCTGACACTGTGGGGGGCAATAATGTATCTGGCACTGTGTGGGCACTTATGCATCTGGCACTGGGGGCATTTATGCATCTGGCACTGGGGGCATTTATGTATCTGGCCCTGTGGGGGCATATCTGGCACTGTGGGGGCATTTTTATATCTGGCACTGTGGGGACATATCTGGCACTGTGTGGGCATTTTTATATCTGGCACTGTGGGGACATATCTGGCACTGTGGGGGCACTTATGTATCTGGCACTGTGGGGGCACTTATGTATCTGGCACTGTGGGGGCACTTATGTATCTGGCACTGTGGGGGGCATATCTGCACTGTGGGGGCATTTATGTATCTGGCACTTTGGGGGCATTTATGTATCTGAACTGTGGGTGCATATCTGGCACTGTGTGGCTATTTATGTAGCTGGCACTGCTGGGGGGGCATGTCACGTGTAGCTGGCACTGCTGGGGGGCATGTCACGTGTAGCTGGCACTGCTGGGGGGCATGTCACGTGTAGCTGGCACTGCTGGGGGGCATGTTACGTGTAGCTGGCACTGCTGGGGGGCATGTCATGTAGTGTTCCCGCTAGGCGTCTGTGGCTAGGCAATGTCTCAGTGCTCTCCCTGGTGCAATGTGTCTCAGTGCTGTGCCTGGCGCAAAGTGTATAGGAGGTTCTACCTGGTGCAGTGTGTATTAGCTGCACTACTGTGTGGTGTAATGCAAATTGCCACTATTATGTGGCCACGTACCTTCCCCACGAAGTAACTCCCCTTAATTTTTGCTGCGCGCCTTCGGCGCGCACTGTCCATGCTTTGGCATATAGGTATGGGAACAACAAGCAGTATGTACATCATTTTGCCCTCCTAACTTAAAAATGTGCCCTCCCTGTGATCAGCACCATGCCCTAAAAAGTGAACACTATCATGTGTAGCTGGCACTGCTGGGGGCATGTCATGTGTAGCTGGCACTGCTGCGGGGCATGTCATGTGTAGCTGGCACTGCTGGGGGGCATGTCATGTCTATCTGGCACTGCACATTATGTGTATCTGGCACTATACTGGAGACATTGTGTGTAAGGAACACTACTGTGGCTATGTGTAAGGCTGCTAATTGTGTGAAAATATATTTATAGTTTGATGATATGAAGTTACGAGGACACGCCCACTTTTCCAGTGGCCATGCCCACTTTTCCGGGAACGCGCGCACATGGGTGGGGGGGGGGGGGGCGCTTTTACATTTTCTCGCTCAGGGTGCTAGTAGGCCTGGAGCCGGCCGTGCGCTTAGCTTAGTCATACAGCCACCTCGGTGCAACCTTTTGGCCTAAAAACAATATTGTGAGGTGTGAGGTGTTCAGAATAGACTGGAAATGAGTGGAAATGAATGTTATTGAGGTTAATAATACCGTAGGATCAAAATTACCCCCAAATTCTGTGATTTTAGCTGTTTTTATGTTTTTTTACAAAAATCATCCAGATCCAAAACCAAAAACAAAACACGAAAGGGTGGTTTTGGCAAAACCAATCCAGATCCAAAACTCGAGCATGGAACCAGAACCAAAACCAAAATACGAAAAGTGCCCGCCGCACATCTCTAATTACTGGGCTATCCAATTGCAGCCTGATTTTTCCATGTGATAAATTACCCGTTTGTACAAAAAACAAAGGGTACCTACTGTATGTGTTTTTCCTGCAGTTATTGCACAAAAAATGGTTAGTTATTAGGGATTTCGTTTTGCGAAACCAAATCCCTGATAAGCGCCAGCATCGTGGCTAATAGGATAGCCCCAGGCAAGTCAATTTGCGGCTGATCATTTCATGACACAACAGCTACAAAAAACAGTAGATTAGGAATGCCTCCAAGCAAGCTCACTTTGGACATGCAGACAAGTCCATTAATGTGACAGCGATTAGGGGATAAATATCGTCTATAAAATATTCAATAGAACGTTTCTCTAAAAGTAGTGGCTGGTAGGACTCAAAGAGGGTATAGAAAAATACACATAATTGCATTTTTGCTGAGGTCAGGAAAATGTGCTACAATTTGGTGATGCTAAAGATGTAAACACCAGCAGAATAGGGGGTTCTCAAAATCTGACAGAAAAGGATAATGGCTTTTTCCGTATAACTAGTCGACAGGAAAGCATCATCCAATCAGTTGTCCCAATCCAGAGGCGAAAGGAAGTCACAGTGTGAACATAGGGGCTAATTCAGACCTGATAGCTGCGCTGGCCGGGAGCTACTCTTCCAGTACAAAAGCATCACCGCTGTGCGATACTTTTGTACTTGTGCAAGGGGGGGAGGGGGTGTAGTCGGACCTGACATGTGGGGTGGATTAGTCCTGTGCTGGGCGTCCCCCCGCATAGTGTTACGCTGGTATGTAATACCCCTTTCAGACCGTGTAAGGCGAGGAGCTGTACATAGGTGCTTCCCGGGTGCGACACGACTGAGCCCGTATTTTCCACTGTCCCCAGCTCGGCATACTTCCCGGTTGGTGATGTCAGCGCCACCTGTCCCTATAGTGTGAACGGGAAACGGGTCGCATCTCCCCGGCTTTACCGTTCACACAGCACATAGAGCCGGGATGAACATGCGTTCAACCCTGCTAGCCACCCGAGTTGAAATACTGGGTCGCTCAACCCAGATTATTTCAACTGGCCCTTTTCAGACCGCACAGCAACATGGGTTATGCGCGCTCATGTGCAGTAACACTTGTTAAAAGCTGTTTGAAAATAAGATTTTACTCACCGGTAAATCTATTTCTCGTAGTCCGTAGTGGATGCTGGGGACTCCGTAAGGACCATGGGGAATAGACGGGCTCCGCAGGAGACTGGGCACTCTAAGAAAGATTTAGTACTTCTGGTGTGCACTGGATCCTCCCTCTATGCCCCTCCTCCAGACCTCAGTTAAGGAAACTGTGCCCGGAAGAGCTGACATTACAAGGAAAGGATTTTGGAATCCAGGGTAAGACTCATACCAGCCACACCAATCACACCGTATAACTTGTGATAACATACCCAGTCAACAGTATGAACAACAACAGAGCATCACACAAACCTGATGCAACCATAACATAACCCTTATTTAAGCAATAACTATATACAAGTATTGCAGAAGAAATCCGCACTTGGGACGGGCGCCCAGCATCCACTACGGACTACGAGAAATAGATTTACCGGTGAGTAAAATCTTATTTTCTCTAACGTCCTAGTGGATGCTGGGGACTCCGTAAGGACCATGGGGATTATACCAAAGCTCCCAAACGGGCGGGAGAGTGCGGATGACTCTGCAGCATCGAATGAGCAAACACAAGGTCCTCCTCAGCCAGGGTATCAAACTTGTAGAACTTTGCAAAAGTGTTTGAACCCGACCAAGTAGCTGCTCGGCAAAGGTGTAATGCCGAGACCCCTCGGGCAGCCGCCCAAGAAGATCCCACCTTCCTTGTGGAATGGGCTTTTACTGATTTTGGAGGCGGCAAGCCAGCTGCAGAATGAGCCTGCTGAATCGTGTTACAGATCCAGCGAGCAATAGTTTGCTTTGAAGCAGGAGCACCCAGCTTGATGGATGCATACAGGATAAACAGCGAGTCCGTAATTCTGCCCTGTCCATATGGAAAACCAGATAGGGGCTTTTACATGACTCCACGGTCTTAAGCGGCTCAAACCAGTGAGATTTCAGGAAACTCAACACCACGTTAAGATCTCAAGGTGCCACTGGTGGCACAAAAAAGGGGCTGAATATGCAGCACTCCCTTTACAAACGTCTGAACTTCAGGTAGAGAAGCTAGGTTTTGTATGAAAGAAAATGGATCGGGCCGAAATCTGGACCTTAATGGACCCCAATTCTAGGCCCAAAGTCACTCCCGACTGTAGGAAGTGAAGGAAACGGTCCAGCTGGACTTCCTCTGTAGAGGCATTCCTGGCCTCACACCCAGCAACATATTTTCGCCGTATACGGTGATAATGTTTAGCCGTCACGTCCTTCCTAGCCCTTATCAGCGTAGGAATAACCTCATCCGGAATCCCTCTTTTCTGCTAGGATCCGGCGTCCAACCGCCATGTCGTCAAACGCAGCTGCGGTAAATCTTGGAACATACAAGGTCCCTGCTGCAACAGATCCTGCCCTAGAGGCAGAGGCCATGGGTCCTCTGTGAGCATTTCTTGCAGCTCTGGATACCAAGTCCTTCTTGGCCAATCCGGAACAATGAGTATTGTTCTCACTCCTCTTTTCCTTATGATTCTCAGCGCCTTGGGTAAGAGAGGAAAAGGAGGAAACACATAAACCGACTGGAACATCCACGGTGTCACCAGTGCGTCTACAGCTATCGCCTGAGAGTCCCTTGACCTGGCGCAATACCTCTGTAGCTTTTTGTTGAGGCGGGATGCCATCATGTCCACCTGTGGCAGTTCCCACCGACCTACAATCTGCGCGAAGACTTCTTGATGAAGTCCCCATTCTCCCGGGTGGAGGTCGTGCCTGCTGAGGAAGTCTGCTTCCCAGTTGTCCACTCCTGGAATGAACACTACTGACAGTGCGCTTGCGTGATTCTCCGCCCAGCGAAGAATTCTGGTGGCTTCTACCATCACCACCCTGCTCCTTGTGCCGCCTTGGCGGTTTACATGAGCCACTGCGGTGATATTGTCTGACTGAATCAGAACCGGTTGGTCGCGAAGCAGGGTCTCCGCTTGACTTAGGGCGTTGTATATGGCCCTTAGTTCCAGGATATTGATGTGAAGGCAAGTCTCCTGCCTTGACCACAGCCCCTGGAAATTTCTTCCCTGTGTGACTGCCCCCCACCCTCGGAGGCTTGCATCCGTGGTCACCAGGACCCAGTCCTGAATGCCGAATCTGTGACCTTCGATACGGTGAGCACTCTGCAGTCACCACAGGAGAGACACCCTGGCTCTGGGGGATAGGGTGATTAACCGATGCATCTGAAGATGTGATTCGGACCACTTGTCCAGTAAGTCCCATTGGAAGGTCCTCGTATGGAACCTGCCGAAGGGAATGGCCTCGTATGATGCCACCCTCCTTCCCAGGACTCGAGTGCAGTGATGCACTGACACCTGTTTTGGTTTTAATAGATTCCTGACCAGTGTCACGAGCTCCTGAGCTCTCTCTATCGGGAGATAAACCCTTTTCTGGTCTGTGTCTAGGATCATGCCTAGGAGAGGCAGATGAGCTGTAAGAACCAACTGCGACTTTGGAATATATAGAATCCAGCCGTGTTGCCGTTACACTTCCAGAGAAAGTGATACGCTGTTCAGCAACTGCTCTCTTGATCTCGCTTTTATGAGGAGATCGTCCAAGTACGTGATAATAGTGACACCTTGCTTCCGCAGGAGCACCATCATTTCCGCCATTACCTTGGTGAATATTCTCAAGGCCGTGGAGAGACCAAACGGCAACGTCTGAAATTGGTAATGACAATCCCGTACCGCAATTCTGAGGTACGCCTGATGAGGTGGATAAATGGGGACATGAAGGTATGCATCCTTTATGTCCCGAGTCACCATAAAATCTCCCCCTTTCAGGCTTGCAATAACCGCTCTTAGCGATTGCATCTTGAACTTGAACCCTTTCAGGTTCAGGGATTTTAAATTCAATATGGGTCCGACCGAACCGTCTGGTTTCGGGACTACAACATGGTCGAATAATAACCCCCTCCTTGTTGAGGGAGGGGAACCTTGACCACCACCTTGTTGAAGATACAATTTGTGAATTGCAGTTAACACTGTTTCCCTCTCGTGGGGGGAAGCCGGCCGGGCCGTCGGTGAGGGGGCATCTTCTCAAAGTCCAGCTTGTATCCCTGAGACACAATATCTATTGCCCAGGGATCTAACAGGGAGTGAACCCACTTGTGGCTGAACTTACGAAGGCGTGCCCCCACCGGGCCTAGCTCCGCCTGTGGAGCCCCAGCGACATGCGGTGGATTTTTGTAGAGGCTGGGGAGGACTTCTGTTCCTGGGAACTAGCTGTGTTGTGCAGCTTCTTTTCTCTGCCCCCGCCTCTGGCAAGAAAGGACGCACCTCAGACTTTCTTGTTTCTTTATTCGAAAGGCTGCATTTAATAACGTCGTGCTTTCCTAGGCTGTGCAGGAATATAAGGCAAAATATCAGAATTACCAGCTATAGCTGTGGAGACCAGGTCCGAGAACCCTTCTCCACACACTCCTCAGCCTTCCATATGCCTCTTAAGTCGGCATCATCTGTCCATTGCATATTCTACAGGACACGTCAAGCAGAAATCAACATAGCTTTGACTCTAGGACCCAGTATACCCATGTCTCTTTGGGCATGTTTTATATATAAACCCATCTCTTAAGACAGCATCTTTAATATATATATATATATCTATATATACATATACATATATATATATATCTATATGCATACTAGGGTCTCAATCTCTGCTGATAAAGTACCTGTCCACGCTGCCACAGCGCTATAAACCCATGCCGACACAATCGCCGGTCTGAGTAGTGTACTAGAATGTGCACGCTATCTGCAGGATCCCTGAGAATAGCTAGTGCTACCTTCTGTGCAAACGTGACACCCTAGGGGAAGATTCCCATCTTTACATCCTGGCCCTAGTGGGGAAAGGATACTGCCTGAGAATCTTTTGTGGGAAGCTGCAGTCTCTTGTCTGGAGATTCCCGCTCTTTTTCCTCATGAGAGGAGGGAAATTTACCTCAGCTTTCTTCCCCTTAACATGTGTACCCTTGTGTCAGGGACAAATGAGTCATCAGTGATATGCAAATCATCTTTTATTACAATAATCATATATTGAATACCTTTCAGCCATTTTGGCTGTAACTTTGCATTATCGTAGTCGACACTGGAGTCAAACTCCGTGTCGATATCAGTGTTTATTATTTTGGATAGTGAGCATTGTGAGACTCTGAAGGTCTCTGTGACATAGGGACAGACATGGGTAGATTTCCTGTCTGTTCTCTAATCTTTTGTGCAATAAATTCACCTTAGCACTTACACATATCCAAACAGGTGTCGGCGTTGTCGACGGAGACACCCTCTCACACACATATTTGCTCTTTCTCCTCCTTAGGGGAGCCTTTTACCTCAGACATGTCGACACACACGTACCGACACACCACACACACAGGGGATGTTCTATTTGAAGACAGTTCCCCCACAAGGCCCTTTGGAGAGACAGAGAGAGAGTATGCCAGCACACACCCCAGCGCTATATGACCCAGGAATTACACAGTAACTTAGTGTTAACCCAGTAGCTGCTGTATATATTGTTTTTACGCCAAATTTATGTGCCCCCCTCTCTTTTTCACCCTCTCTATCGTGCAGGGGAGAGCCTGGGGAGCTTCCTCTCAGCGGAGCTGTGGAGAGAAAATGGTGCTGGTGAGTGCTGAGGAAGAAGGCCCCGCCCCCTCAGCGGCGGGCTTCTCCCGCGATTTTGTGTAAAATTAATGGCGGGGGCTCATGCATATAACAGTGTCCAACTGTATATATGCTGCTTTTTGCCAGGAGGTAATCAATTGCTGCCCAGGGCGCCCCCCCCTGCGCCCTGCACCCTACAGTGACCGGAGTGTGTGGGTTAGTGTGGGCGCAATGGCGCACAGCTGCAGTGCTGTGCGCTACCTCATATGAAGACAGGAGTCTTCTGCCGCCGATTTTGACGTCTTCTTGCTTCAACCCGCTGGCTTCTGTCTTCTGGCTCTGCGAGGGGGACGGCGGCGCGGCTCCGGGAACGGACGACAAGGTCAGGTCCTGTGTTCGATCCCTCTGGAGCTAATGGTGTCCAGTAGCCTAAGAAGCGCAACCTAGCCGCAGTTAGTAGGTTTGCTTCTCTCCCCTCAGTCCCACGTAGCAGAGAGTCTGTTGCCAGCAGAAGCTCTCTGAAAATAAAAAACCTAACTAAAATACTTTCTTATTAGCAAGCTCAGGAGAGCTCACTAAAAGCACCCAGCTCTGGCCGGGCACAGATTCTAACTGAGGTCTGGAGGAGGGGCATAGAGGGAGGAGCCAGTGCCCACCAGTAGTACTAAATCTTTCTTAGAGTGCCCAGTCTCCTGCGGAGCCCGTCTATTCCCCATGGTCCTTACGGAGTCCCCAGCATCCACTAGGACGTTAGAGAAAGGAGTATTAGCTAGGCCTCCCATGTCAAAAGAAAATCAAAGCATAGTCGAGCTTGTGTGAAAGTGAGCTGTATTAGCAAGTTGTTGAATGAATTGTAGACCCAGAGAGGGCCAGAATCTAAATGTAGAGGACCACATGCCATTTTGAAATACAGGGGGTCATTCTGAGTTGATCGCTAGCTGAATTTGTTCGCAGCGCAGTGTTCAGGCAAAAAAAACGGCAGTTCTGCGCATGCGTATACAGCGCAATGTGCACGCATGATGTACGGGCACAACGAACGATGTAGTTTTGCACAGGGTCTAGCGATGCATTTCAGTCGCACTGGTTGCCACAGAGTGATTGACATGAAGTGGGCGTTTCTGGGTGGCAACTGACAGGGAGTGGTCGGAAAAACGCAGGCATGCCAGGAAAAACGCAGGCGTGGCTGGGCGAACGCTGGGCGGGTGTGTGACGTCAAATCCGGAACTGAATAAGCTGAAGTGACTGCAAGCGCGGAGTAGGTTTTGAGCTACTCTGAAACTACGCAAATTTTTTTGCATGCGCTCTGCGATACAACCGTTCGCACATCTGCTAAGCTAAAATACACTCCCAGTGGGCGGCGGCATAGCATTTGCACGGCTGCTAAAAACTGCTAGCGAGCAAATCAATTCGAACTTCCCCTTACAGTACGGTATTACCAAGAAAAGGGAGAACAGAGAATAGGAGTTTATTAAAAATGGTATTGACCATGCTGACATTAAAAGGGGGCTGTTGGGTAGTGTTGGAGGTATGTCACATTTGTGCATATGTAATAAACAGACGAAGGGTGGCATTCAATCATCTTGGGTAAAAGAATAAAAAGGGATAATGAATGTTCACAGAATAAATTTGCTGAAATAAATTGTTGGGACTGAATCATCATTCACAATTTTATAATAATTACCATTAAGACCATCTGGCCCCACAGACTTCTTTAATTAAAGTGTTCCAATTGGAGAGATCACCTCAGCTTCTGAAATATCATCAGTAAAGGCGCCCAAACACTACAACGACTTTAGGGAAAATGGAATGATTTAGACGCATCTTAACGATAAATCGTTCAGAAAAGTGCATATCGTTCAGTGTTCCTGAACAATAACAATCCGATGCAAGGTCCTACTGCTTGTTAGACTCATCCTCTGATATTCCCTCCTGCAGGGAAGATATGTTATCATATTGATCGATTTTGACCAATGTGTTTTTGCACATCGGGCTGTATCTAACGATACATCATCCGAACAGCGTTTGATCAGTCGTTCTAGTGTGTGGGCACCTTAACCCTGTCCCTCTGCTGGGATGTCAGTCTAGGCAGTAGCACCTTTGGTAGAAAAGTTTGCGACAGAGTACCCCTTATATATGTTACGTAACACAGTAGTATCACCTTATAACACATAGTAGTGCCCCTTGTACACATATTGCAACACAGTAGTAGTGCTCCTTATACAAATAATGCCACACAGTAGTAGTGCACACAGGGGTGTTTCTGGGGGTCCGAGCGCCCCTGGCAAAGTCAGGGGCAGGCCCCCTTCCCACCCAGGCACCCCCCCCCCCCCCACACACACACACACGTACATACACTTATTTAAAATTAGCGAGGCATGTCAAAAAAGGAATGTGCCCTTGTGGGGAAGGGGCATGGCCACACAACAGTACTTCCAATTCAAATTATGCCACACAGTATCACATTATACCACACAGTAGTGTCCATTACTCACATTACAATGCACAGTAGTGTCTCTTATTCACGTTACGCAACACAGTCATACCCCTATAGAAAACACAGTCTATAAAGGGCATATGGGGAATGCAAATAGAAAATGGAAATGTGGACCAGTGCTTATAAATATATTCCTAATTTTATATGGGGAATGCAGTCAAACCACATTTGCCATTAGTATATTCAACTAAAGTCGGATCCATTCCGACATTCATTTGTCGGAATGGATCCGACCTGGGCTATTCAATGCAATCTCAATTCGACTTTAAAAAAAGTTGAATTGAGATGCGAGAGCTGAGATGGGGGAGAGCTGCACTATAGCAGCATAGCTGGAGGATGTGCCACAGCCGCCGCTCACGGCAGCATCCACCCGGCTCCAGCAAGCGAGATCCCACAACCTATTGTAATATTGTTTACAAAAATATATATATATCTGAATAGTATATTTAATATATGTATGTTTATGTGGTGTTTAATTAGTACAAAGCAGTGCCGCTGTATAGAGACATTTATGAGGGAAGCAGTAATCCTGGCTGACTGTAGTAACTAGTGCCCGTATGCTGCCCATACTATGATTGAGACTGGGTTCGAGAACAACTGTACTTGCTCGTGGCCTCGGCGGGAAAGAACAGTGCCCTCGCGGATAGAGAGAGGACTATAAAAAGGGAGACTTCAGCGCAGAGGGGGTGGTTTTGGTGTGCACCGCGGTGAGAGCTACTTCTACCTCTCCTGCCCCACAGCAAAGAGCTGTGCTGTGAACATTATTGGGCAGCAGGAGAGAGGAGGCGGCCAATACCGTTTGTGAGTGCACAGAAGAGGAAGACTGAGCGGCGCCAGTGACCTTAGAGCTGGAGGAGCCGATGCTGTCACTGAGAGCCTGCCGCAACGAAGGAACAGAGAGCTGCGCCGGGGAGCTTTGAGCGACGAGGGAACAGAGAGCGGCGCCTGCGAGCCTTCAGTGATGGGAGAGCAGAGATCGGAGCCCGGGACCTCAGAGCCGGGGGAGCAGATACCGGCACTGTGAGACTTCCGCGACGGGGGAGCAGTGAGCGGCGCCCATGACCCCTGAACAGGGGGAGAAGTGACAAACACCGCTGACAAGGGAGATCGCCCCTTCATACCTGCCCAGCTGCTGGCTCAAAGAAGAGGAGGAAGAGTGAAGGGCTGCCAGAGCGGAACTGCAATTAGCCCTCTTTCCTCAGTTTTTAATAGCTGCCACCATCAGAGCCAAGCCTCCCAGTCGCATCAATCAAAACCCCCAGATTAAGCAGTCCACCAATAGCAGGAGTTGGGGGGCATGGCCTCACGATAACTACTGTGGTGATTGGCTGGAGCCTTTCATTGAAGACATCTAAGGTCTGTAAACCCAAGTACACTATTCACAACTCATACAGCAGTAGTGGCCAGTTCAGGGATTGATACCAAGAGTAATTTACACTGAAAGCTGGGAAGCTGGCCCACACTAGTTCAGTATATATGATGGTTATTTAGCATTGACCTCAAGGATAACACCTCAAAGGTGTACATAAAGATCATAGCCTACATAGTAAAGGGAATTCATTATAGGAATATATGCGCATATTAATTATTATGCCTATTCACTCCTGTAATTACGAACCACTTCAATGCATTTAAGTAGAACTTTTATTTGAACAGTGCATACTCAGTGACTTCTACAGAGAAAGAGGCATACAAAAACTACAGACAGCATCAGTACTGAATTCAGTTAGGAACATCATCCTGTGGATACCATTGTAACCATTACTCTTGGAATATAATGATACTGTAACGGGCACTGAAAATAGTACCTAATTTGTGGCACAGTTGCAAGGAGTTACATAAGGAAGTGTCAGCCAGGGACTGAAAGAACACTAAGGAAGTAGTTCTCTAATATCTGACTTACAAGGGAGATAACTGTCAAAACAGGAGTCAGCGGCACGCCTATTTCGATACAAAGGGAGGATATATCTCCTATATAATAGCCCAGATCTGTGACTTTGTGATTCATTTGCTAACGCTGGGCGGAGTCACAACAGTGGGCGGAGTTAGTCAAATGAGTCACAGATCTGGCCAAATCTACAGGAGACTAGGAGCAGAAGCAGATAGTATGGGCATGGCACAGGCAGGGGTGCATACCTCCCAGCTTTCTGCAGGAGCTTTCTTCAGGCAGAAGGAGGGACACACACTCAGCAAAAAGGGGGCGTGGCTTCACGGGAGGGCCCCGTTTTCGTCAATGAGGGGGCATGCCCAGTGCTCTGTGAGCTGCTGGCATGCCCCCAGGGGCTGATTATGAGTCCGGGGGGGCCAGGGCACTTGAGACAGGGGAGCCCTATCTCATTGCTGTGCCTGCTGTGGGTTGGGGGCGTGGCCTAATCGCGGGACGCGAGGCCACGCCCCCTTACACAAATTCCGTTTTGTTTTGTTTTTTAATGGAATTTTGGCCCCTCAGCTAGGGGTAAATCCAGAGGAGGTGGTCGCTCCCACCTACACACCCGCACAGGCAGAAGAAAGCAGGGAGACTGCTGCCTCCCTGCAACACCACAGACCTGCCAACACGCAGCAGCGTGTGCTGACAGTAGCACAATGCTGCCGTTGTTGCTGGCAGGACGGGGGGGGGGGGCTTCTGAGCTGGGACAGAGCTACTCGAGCAGGGGGGCCCCCTAAAACTGTGGGGCCAACGGTACGTACCCCCTGCCCCCTCCCCCCTTAATCCGGGTCTGCTGCTGGAACCCCCCCTTAATCCATACCCCCTGATGCCCCCTCTCCCTCTGTCTCCACTATTCACCGCTGCTCTGCTAAGCAGAACAGCGAGTACAGGAGCTTTCCAACTGACCCCCCCGTTACCGCGGGACACTGCGACCCGCGGGTGGGACAGCGGGACAGACCCCCAAAAATGGGACTGTCCCGCGAAAATCGGGACATTTGGGAGGTATGGGGGTGTGTGAGGGGGTATGCCGTACAGACAGACGGGCACCGGCTCACTGTGTGCTTGACTCTGGCGCGGAGGAGCGTCACTTTCTGGCACACTCCACGCTTCTTAGCTGCAGTTTTGTGGGGCACCTGCCGCTGTGCAGGTTCCGTACTGCCTCTGTTATCTCCAGCCCCGGCAACCCCACCGCTAGCTGCAGCGCTGCCACCCACAGTGAGGTGCGCCCAGCTCCTTCACACACTTTAGCCGGCGGGTAACGCTGCAGAAGTCCGAGCTACTTGCAGGCTCCGACCCCCTCCTCCCTCCAGCCACAGCATCTCCTGGGGGCTAACCAGTCACTCCCAGTCTCCCCTTACCACAGTGCCCGGCAGCTGCGCGAGGTCTGCGGTGTGTGACTGAGGAGGGGGGGAGGGATGCGGACGGGCAGAGGAAGCAGGACTCCAGCCTAAGAGAGTCAGCCATGCCAAGTCTCCACCAGCAGCAGATCCCAACAGGTTGGAGTGGAACAGCAGCAGCCAGCAGCAGTGACTCCGGTAAGACACATCTGTCTGTCACCACTGTTTTGTCCCTAATACCAATCTCTCCCGTGCCCTGTGTTCTGTCATGTCCCTATCACCCCTGGCCTTGCCCTGCCACCCTTATCCTGGCCCTTTCACCCTTATCCTGGCCCTGTCACCCTTATCCTGGCCCTGTCACCCTTATCCTGGCCCTTTCACCCTTATCCTGGCCCTTTCACCCTTATGCTGGCCCTGTCACCCTTATGCTGGCCCTGTTACCCTTATGCTGGCCCTGTTACCCCTATCCTGGCCCTGTTACCCCTGTGCTTGCCCTGTCAACCCTATACTGGCCTTGTCACCCCTGTCCTGTTCCTGCCACCCCTACCCTTGCCTGTCACCCCTATCCTGTCCCTGTCATTTCTGTCCTGGCCCCGTCGCCCCTGTCCTGGCCCCGTCACCCCTTTTCTGACCCTGTCACCCCTGTCCTGGCCCCGTCAACCCTGTTCTGACCCTGTCACCCCTGTCCTGGCCCTGTTACTGCATACCCTCCAACTACCTTTTTGGCAGGTACAGTACCCGCAGCGCCTCCAGACCTCTCCCCAATGCACCACACCTCCGCACCTTCCCCTCCACCCCTCCCCCACACGCTGTGCCTCCAGACCCCCTACACCACCCGCGGCTCCCACTCCTCCGCCCCTTCACCACCCACAGCACCTCCAGGCCCCCTCCACCATCCACCACCTTTATATGTCTCCCCCCACACCTGCCCCCCTCCACCCGCAGCATCTGCAGACACCCTCCTCCATCCGTGGTCCCCCCCTCACCAACCCCTCCCCCACCAATGGCACCACCGCACCTGCCCCTCCACCACCAGCAGCACCTACGGACCTCCTTCCCTATGCACCGCACCACCCATACCTGCCCCTCCCCTACCCATGGCGCCTGCGGACCCCTACCCCACCCCCGGCACTCCCGCCCCTTCCCATCCCACAGCACCTCCGGAATCCTTCACCCATCCACAACATCCCCACACCTGCCCCTCTCCCACCCATGGCACCCCTGCCCCTCCCCCACCTGCAGTGCCTCCGGACCCCTCCCCAATCTGCATCCCCCACTACTCTGCCCCTCCCCCACCCGCAGCACCTCCCGACTCTTCCCCATCCGGGCCCCACCCCCACTTCTGCCCCCCCTCCACCTGCAGCATCTACAGACACCATCCGCAGTCCCCCCCGCACCCGCTACATTCTGTAAATCGTGCCCTGCAGGTGCTGTTCACGCCGTCGCAAGGGGCTGCGCCTCCTTCACCATCGCACGCCCTTTTATTGTGCAATATTTAACCACTAACAAAGGAATGCAGGTAATACTTTATATAATACAAATATTGAACCCCAGAAAGGCATGCAAGGGTTAAGGGGGCGTAGCCCCTTGCGACGGTGTGAAGAGCGCCCGTAGGGCGCGATGAAGCACCTAGTTTATGTATATATATGCATATATATAAAAAGGGGTGAATTGACTTATGATTCAGACAATATACTGTATATTGTATTTATTCTTGTTCATGATAGATGCATGATATATGTTAACCCAGTTATGCCGAGCAGGATCCTCATTCGTATTGTCATGTGTATTAACATTTAATGATAAAATAATATAATATACAAACAAACCTGTGAACTGTTTACCTAATTTGAGATACTTAACTGAATAGTGACGAAGATTGGAAGAGCGGTGTTCACAAGTAAGGAGAGGAGCCTTGGGGAGTTCTTCTGTAAGATATAAGTACATATGGTAAAGTTATAAGGTAAAAAATATATTGTGGGTAATACTAAACTTAAGACATACGGCATTCCCAGACATGCCCTACAATATATTCTAAACATATTGTCCTTAAAGTCTGGGTGGAGGCACTCACTTTTATGACACCTTAAGTTACCCTGAATATTCGAACCTAGGGTTACATTTGGAGGTACTTAGCTGAGATCCGAATAAGTATATAAAAATGGAGATTATCAGTGGAGAAGATATTTTTAAGTGGTGTAAGAATAAGGGGATAGATATACAGAAGAGTATAAGTATTTTAGGGAATTTTACAGATATTACTGAGGAAGATATTATAAGGGAAGTGCAGAGGATGTATGGAATAAAGCACCCATATATTGTAGACACGTGGAAGGGTGTTGATGATGAGCCATGCGCTATTAATCAGTAATAGTAATGTGTTAGATGTGTTGCTAATACCAGCCAATATATTAGTGGAGAAAGTACCTGGTAGAAGATGGCAAGTGATGTGGCCTGCAGAAAAATACACAGAGAAAGGGGACAAAATAATAACGACTGAGGAAAGTAAAGCAGATGGTATTAGTGCTGAATGTTACCGTAATGATAGTAAACCCAGTACAGAGGATATAATAAGTGAGGATAAAATAGAACCCCATGTTGAGGCAATGATGGATAAAGTAGTAAGTCACTTCGAAAGGTGGCACTATGAAGGGGGGTATAGAAGACTAAGAATATTTTCTGGAGTAATGCCTATCCCCACCGGAAAGGAAAACTATGATGTATGGAGGGAGGCAGCTGTACAACATTCAGAGGAATGGAGGTGTCCAGAACACATAAAAAAAACAAAGGATTGTGGAGAGCTTGAGGGGATCCGCTATGGGGATTATACACGCCACTAGGAGAAGTAATCCTCAAGCCACATTAAAAGATTATTTTGATGCTTTAGATTATTCGTTTGGTACTTTAGAAGATGTTGGGGACATTCTGTCCAGATTGAATCAAACTTATCAAGAGCCTACCAAGACCCTTACCAATTACATTTATCACCTAGATAAAATACTTTACAAATTATTGGACAAGGGAGGGATTACCCCGCAGGAAATTGATGAGAGGAGGTTGAAGTATGTGTTACGAGGAGCTCTGACTACCAATCCGGTAGCTCAGCGTTTAAGATGTAGCGTGTCCAGGGATCCTGCACCAACGTTAGGAGAATTAATAAAGGAAGTAAAACTGGAAGAGGTTCAAATCGAAAACAGAGAGAAAAATTTAAAGAGAGTAAAAGTGGTAGTCCCTACTCCTGAAGTCCCTCCTGTGAATGATTGGCTGCTTAAATTATTAGAGGATCAAAATAAGAAACTGGAGGTAGAAGTAGCTCTCACCGCGGCGCACACCAAAACCACCCCCTCTGCGCTGAAGTCTCCCTTTTTATAGTCCTCTCTCTATCCGCGAGGGCACTGTTCTTTCCCGCCGAGGCCACGAGCAAGTACAGTTGTTCTCGAGCCCGGTCTTAATCATAGTATGGGCAGCATACGGGCACTAGTTACTTCAGTCAGCCAGGATTACTGCTTCCCTCATAAATGTCTCTATACAGCGGCACTGCTTTGTACTAATTAAACACCACATAAACATACATATATTAAATATACTATTCAGATATATATATATTTTTGTAAACAATATTACATTGCTCCCCCTGGTGATCTGACACTGGCCATAACTATATTCAGATCACCATTAATACCGCAATAAATAAAACAATATTAGCTTCTATTCCCTATATAGCCAAAGTAAGGCCAAGTGAATACTATACTAGGGTGGATTATTCTAGGCTCCTCCTTAGAATGTCCTTGCCGGTCATATGTTAGAATCATAGGGGGCCTATGAACTCTTTGGGGATGTAAATACTCATGATTTTCACCTACTGAGGACCGTGCTGATTCATCTGCAATAATTAGGGCAGGTAAGTATTAATCAATCATAGATGTCAGATAGTAATTTTCAGTTGTTAAATCCCCAGATATTGTAGGAGAACTCTCATTTTCCCTGTCTAATGGAAAATAAGAATTTACTTACCGATAATTCTATTTCTCGTAGTCCGTAGTGGATGCTGGGAACTCCGTAAGGACCATGGGGAATAGCGGCTCCGCAGGAGACTGGGCACAAAAGTAAAAGCTTTAGGACTACCTGGTGTGCACTGGCTCCTCCCCCTATGACCCTCCTCCAAGCCTCAGTTAGGATACTGTGCCCGGACGAGCGTACACAATAAGGAAGGATTTTGAATCCCGGGTAAGACTCATACCAGCCACACCAATCACACCGTACAACCTGTGATCTGAACCCAGTTAACAGCATGATAACAGAGGAGCCTCTGAAAAGATGGCTCACAACAATAATAACCCGATTTTTGTAACAATAACTATGTACAAGTATTGCAGACAATCCGCACTTGAGATGGGCGCCCAGCATCCACTACGGACTACGAGAAATAGAATTATCGGTAAGTAAATTCTTATTTTCTCTGACGTCCTAGTGGATGCTGGGAACTCCGTAAGGACCATGGGGATTATACCAAAGCTCCCAAACGGGCGGGAGAGTGCGGATGACTCTGCAGCACCGAATGAGAGAACTCCAGGTCCTCCTCAGCCAGGGTATCAAATTTGTAGAATTTAGCAAACGTGTTTGCCCCTGACCAAGTAGCTGCTCGGCAAAGTTGTAAAGCCGAGACCCCTCGGGCAGCCGCCCAAGATGAGCCCACTTTCCTTGTGGAATGGGCTTTTACAGATTTTGGCTGTGGCAGGCCTGCCACAGAATGTGCAAGCTGAATTGTACTACAAATCCAACGAGCAATAGTCTGCTTAGAAGCAGGAGCACCCAGCTTGTTGGGTGCATACAGGATAAACAGCGAGTCAGATTTTCTGACTCCAGCCGTCCTGGAAACATATATTTTCAGGGCCCTGACTACGTCCAGCAACTTGGAGTCCTCCAAGTCCCTAGTAGCCGCAGGTACCACAATAGGCTGGTTCAAGTGAAACGCTGAAACCACCTTAGGGAGAAATTGAGGACGAGTCCTCAATTCTGCCCTGTCCGTATGAAAAATTAGGTAAGGGCTTTTATAGGATAAAGCCGCCAATTCTGAGACACGCCTGGCTGAAGCCAGGGCTAACAGCATTACCACTTTCCATGTGAGATATTTTAAGTCCACAGTGGTGAGTGGTTCAAACCAATGTGATTTTAGGAACCCCAAAACTACATTGAGATCCCAAGGTGCCACTGGAGGCACAAAAGGAGGCTGTATATGCAGTACCCCCTTGACAAACGTCTGAACTTCAGGAACTGAAGCCAGTTCTTTCTGGAAGAAAATCGACAGGGCCGAAATTTGAACCTTAATGGACCCTAATTTTAGGCCCATAGACAGTCCTGTTTGCAGGAAATGCAGGAAACGACCCAGTTGAAATTCCTCTGTAGGGGCCTTCCTGGCCTCACACCACGCAACATATTTACACCAAATACGGTGATAATGTTGCACGGTTACATCCTTCCTGGCTTTGATCAGGGTAGGGATGACTTCATCCGGAATGCCTTTTTCCTTCAGGATCCGGCGTTCAACCGCCATGCCGTCAAACGCAGCCGCGGTAAGTCTTGGAACAGACAGGGTCCCTGCTGGAGCAGGTCCTTTCTTAGAGGTAGAGGCCACGGGTCCTCCGTGAGCATCTCTTGAAGTTCCGGGTACCAAGTCCTTCTTGGCCAATCCGAAGCCATGAGTATAGTCCTTACTCCTCTCCTTATTATGATTCTCAGTACCTTGGGTATGAGAGGCAGAGGAGGGAACACATACACTGACTGGTACACCCACGGTGTTACCAGAGCGTCCACAGCTATTGCCTGAGGGTCCCTTGACCTGGCGCAATATCTGTCTAGTTTTTTGTTGAGGCGGGACGCCATCATGTCCACCTTTGGTTTTTCCCAACGGTTCACAATCATGTGGAAGACTTCTGGGTGAAGTCCCCACTCCCCCGGGTGGAGGTCGTGTCTGCTGAGGAAGTCTGCTTCCCAGTTGTCCACTCCCGGAATGAACACTGCTGACAGTGCTATCACATGATTTTCCGCCCAGCGAAGAATCCTTGCAACTTCTGCCATTGCCCTCCTGCTTCTTGTGCCGCCCTGTCTGTTTACGTGGGCGACTGCCGTGATGTTGTCCGACTGGATCAACACCGGCTGACCCTGAAGCAGAGGCCTTGCTTGACTTAGGGCATTGTAAATGGCCCTTAGTTCCAGGATATTTATGTGAAATGACGTTTCCATGCTTGACCACAAGCCCTGGAAATTTCTTCCCTGTGTGACTGCTCCCCAGCCTCTCAGGCTGGCATCCGTGGTCACCAGGACCCAGTCCTGAATGCCGAATCTGCGGCCCTCTAGAAGATGAGCACTCTGCAACCACCACAGGAGAGACACCCTTGTCCTTGGAGACAGGGTTATCCGCTGATGCATCTGAAGATGCGATCCGGACCATTTGTCCAGCAGATCCCACTGAAAAGTTCTTGCGTGGAATCTGCCGAATGGAATCGCTTCGTAAGAAGCCACCATTTTTCCCAGGACCCTTGTGCATTGATGCACTGACACTTGGCCTGGTTTTAGGAGGTTCATGACTAGCTCGGATAACTCCCTGGCTTTCTCCTCCGGGAGAAACACCTTTTTCTGGACTGTGTCCAGAATCATCCCTAGGAACAGCAGACGTGTCGTCGGAATCAGCTGCGATTTTGGAATATTTAGAATCCACCCGTGCTGTCGTAGTACTACTTGAGATAGTGCTACTCCGACCTCTAACTGTTCCCTGGACCTTGCCCTTATCAGGAGATCGTCCAAGTAAGGGATAATTAAGACGCCTTTTCTTCGAAGAAGAATCATCATTTCGGCCATTACCTTGGTAAAGACCCGGGGTGCCGTGGACAATCCAAACGGCAGCGTCTGAAACTGATAGTGACAGTTCTGTACCACAAACCTGAGGTACCCTTGGTGAGAAGGGCAAATTGGGACATGGAGGTAAGCATCCTTGATGTCCAGAGACACCATATAGTCCCCTTCTTCCAGGTTCGCTATCACTGCTCTGAGTGACTCCATCTTGAATTTGAACCTTTGTATGTAAGTGTTCAAGGATTTCAGATTTAAAATAGGTCTCACCGAGCCGTCCGGCTTCGGTACCACAAACAGCGTGGAATAATACCCCTTTCCCTGTTGTAGGAGGGGTACCTTGATTATCACCTGCTGGGAATACAGCTTGTGAATGGCTTCCAATACCGCCTCCCTGTCGGAGGGAGACGTTGGTAAAGCAGACTTCAGGAACCGGCGAGGGGGAGACGTCTCGAATTCCAATTTGTACCCCTGAGATACTACCTGCAGGATCCAGGGGTCCACTTGCGAGTGAGCCCACTGCGCGCTGAAATTCTTGAGACGACCCCCCACCGTACCTGAGTCCGCTTGTAAGGCCCCAGCGTCATGCTGAGGACTTGGCAGAAGCGGGGGAGGGCTTCTGTTCCTGGGAAGAGGCTGCCTTCTGCAGTCTTTTTCCCCTTCCTCTGCCCCGGGGCAGATATGAGTGGCCTTTTGCCCGCTTGCCCTTATGGGGACGAAAGGACTGAGCCTGAAAAGACGGTGTCTTTTTCTGCTGAGAGGTGACCTGGGGTAAAAAGGTGGATTTCCCAGCCGTTGCCGTGGCCACCAGTTCCGATAGACCGACCCCAAATAACTCTTCCCCTTTATACGGCAATACTTCCATATGCCGTTTGGAATCCGCATCACCTGACCACTGCCGCGTCCATAACCCTCTTCTGGCAGAAATGGACAGCGCACTTACTCTTGATGCCAGAGTGCAAATATCCCTCTGTGCATCTCGCATATATAGAAATGCATCCTTTAAATGCTCTATAGTCAATAATATACTGTCCCTGTCCAGGGTATCAATATTTTCAGTCAGGGAATCCGACCAAGCCACCCCAGCACTGCACATCCAGGCTGAGGCGATTGCTGGTCGCAGTATAACACCAGTATGTGTGTATATACTTTTTAGGATATTTTCCAGCTTCCTATCAGCTGGCTCCTTGAGGGCGGCCGTATCAGGAGACGGTAACGCCACTTGTTTTGATAAGCGTGTGAGCGCCTTATCTACCCTAGGGGGTGTTTCCCAACGCGCCCTAACCTCTGGCGGGAAAGGGTATAATGCCAATAATTTTTTAGAAATTAGCAGTTTTTTATCGGGGGAAACCCACGCTTCATCACACACCTCATTTAATTCATCTGATTCAGGAAAAAGTACGGGTAGTTTTTTCACACCCCACATAATACCCTTTTTTGTGGTACTTGTAGTATCAGAAATGTTCAAAACCTCCTTCATTGCCGTGATCATGTAACGTGTGGCCCTACTGGAAAACACGTTTGTTTCCTCACCGTCGACACTGGAGTCAGTGTCCGTGTCTGGGTCTGTGTCGACCATCTGAGGTAACGGGCACTTTAGAGCCCCTGACGGTGTTTGAGACGCCTGGACAGGTAATAACTGATTTGCCGGCTGTCTCATGTCGTCAACAGTCTTTTGTAAAGTGCTGACGCTATCACGTAATTCCTTCCATAAGACCATCCAGTCAGGTGTCGACTCCCTAGGGGGTGACATCACTATTACAGGCAATTGCTCCGCCTCCATACCATTTTCCTCCTCCTACATGTCGACACAACGTACCGACACACAGCACACACACAGGGAATGCTCTGATAGAGGACAGGACCCCACTAGCCCTTTGGGGAGACAGAGGGAGAGTTTGCCAGCACACACCAGAGCGCTATATATATACAGGGATAACCTTATATAAGTGTTTTTCCCTTATATAGCTGCTGTATTGATTAATCTGCCAAATTAGTGCCCCCCCTCTCTTGTTTTACCCTGTTTCTGTAGTGCAGGACTGCAGGGGAGAGCCAGGGAGCTTCCCTCCAACGGAGCTGTGAGGGAAAATGGCGCTTGTGTGCTGAGGAGATAGGCTCCGCCCCCTTCTTGGCGGCCTTTCTCCCGCTTTTTTAAGGAAAAACTGGCAGGGGTTAAATGCATCCATATAGCCCAGGAGCTATATGTGATGTATTTTTCGCCATCTAAGGTGTTTTTATTGCGTCTCAGGGCGCCCCCCCCCCCCCCAGCGCCCTGCACCCTCAGTGACCGGAGTGTGAAGTGTGCTGAGAGCAATGGCGCACAGCTGCGGTGCTGTGCGCTACCTTATTGAAGACAGGACGTCTTCTGCCGCCGATTTCCCGGACCTCTTCTGTCTTCTGGCTCTGTAAGGGGGCCGGCGGCGCGGCTCTGGGACCCATCCATGGCTGGGCCTGTGATCGTCCCTCTGGAGCTAATGTCCAGTAGCCTAAGAAGCCCAATCCACTCTGCACGCAGGTGAGTTCGCTTCTTCTCCCCTTAGTCCCTCGGTGCAGTGAACCTGTTGCCAGCAGGACTCACTGAAAATAAAAAACCTATACTTAAACTTTTTCACTAAGCAGCTCAGGAGAGCCACCTAGTGTGCACCCTTCTCGTTCGGGCACAAAAATCTAACTGAGGCTTGGAGGAGGGTCATAGGGGGAGGAGCCAGTGCACACCAGGTAGTCCTAAAGCTTTTACTTTTGTGCCCAGTCTCCTGCGGAGCCGCTATTCCCCATGGTCCTTACGGAGTTCCCAGCATCCACTAGGACGTCAGAGAAATTCATTTCTCACAATTTGGTTGGACGATATCTTGCTTCTCTCCCAATTACCAGAGAAAGGTGTATCACTGTAGAAATACCCCATGTTTGAATCATTTAAGTCCATTGGGAGTTGATCAGTAGAGGACATAGTATTAGAGTTTTCTTTATGTTGAGTGAGTGTAGTCTTTTTAACCGTGCCCGAATCATTTTCAAGGATTCCTTCAAATGAAATATCCTGTCTAATGGGCAATAAATGCTGCTGGTGATAGGTAAGTACTAAGTATAGGCCCGTCAGTATTTTCAGGAACTAGTTGGTAAACAGCAATATCCGGAAGTTGTTTCACTATACGATATGGGATCTCTCGCCATCTATTGGCTAACTTCTGACGTCTAGGAGCCCCTAACCGTCTTATTAATACTCTATCTCCTGGAAGAAGTAGTTGTTCCTTTATTCTTGCATCATATATGGTTTTATTTCTTCTTCCTTGTTTTTCTGAGGCTTTCTGAGCTAGATCATAGGCGGTTTGCAAATCTTTCCTTAATTTTTTTACATATTTATTATGTGTAGTGTAGCAATCGGTAGAAATGGAGGTGCCTAGGCAAACATCTATAGGAAGTCGTGCATCTCTTCCAAACATAAGTGCATAGGGGGAGTACCCAGTGGCATCATTCCGGGTACAGTTGTAGGCATGGACAAGCTGACTAACATAGCGTTTCCAATGAATTTTTTTTTCTAAGGTCCCCAACATATCAAGGAGAGTTCTATTGAATCGCTCAGGTTGAGGGTCCCCTTGAGGGTTATAGGGAGTTGTTCGTGATTTCTTTATTCCGCAACAAAGGCATAGTTCTTTCATCAATTTACTCTCGAAGTCCCTTCCCTGGTCGGTATGAATTCTGGCAGGTAATCCATAGTGTACAAAAAATTTGTCCCATAAAGTTTTAGCTACGGTCAGGGCTTTCTGGTCTACAGTAACGTAGGCTTGGGCATGGCGGGTAAAATGATCAGTAATGACAAGAATGTTGCTTTCTTTTCCATTAGGTCCCTCTAGAGTCAAAAAAATCTATGCAAACCAATTCCATGGGTCCTGAGCTTTTTAAGTTAACTAACTCGGCAACAGGCGTGGGCAGCGTTTTCCTCAGTACACAATTTCGACAATTCTTGCAGTAATACTCAATATCTTTGCTCATGTAAGGCCAATATACTCGTTCATGAATGATTTGGAACGTTTTCTCATACCCCAAGTGGCCATGTTGATCATGCAAGGCCTTAAGAACCATAGGTATGTGACAGGTAGGTAGCACAAGTTGATATCGAAACTGTCTATGCTGGTAGGTAATCTTCCTAAATAAGATGCCCTGTTTAAAAACTATTTTTTTTCGTTGTCGCAGTAAAGCTTTCATTGGGAAAGTCAGCTCGTATTCCTTTGACCCAGTTTTATTTGTAAGGTGGTCTATTACAGCTGCTATATCGGGGTCATTCCGCTGATCATACTTCAATTGTTCCTTAGACAATACATTTAATTAACGGAAATCAGAGTCAGTGAATCCACAATATGAGGAAGGAAGGGCCGCTTGTGAGGCTCCTAGTGCATCAATTGCCCCTATCGATCTAAGGTGAAACACAGTGGCTTGATGGCACAATCCTCACATCGCTGGTGCTGGTATTTCTACCCATTCATCATTGGGACTTATGGTATCAGGGTGAGGTAATTGGGACAATGCGTCTGCTTCTATATTCATTATAACTGGTTTGTATTTTAGAGAGAAATTGAAATTGGACAAAGCAGCTAGCCACCTATGTCCAGTGGCGTCCAATTTAGCTGTAGTGTTTATATAGGTGAGTGGGTTGTTGTCAGTAAGAACTGTAAAAGTCACTCCATAAAGGTAATCATGGAACTTATCCACTACAGCCCATTTGAGGGCAAGAAATTCCAATTTATGGACAGCATATTTCTTCTCACTGGTGGACAGTCCTCTACTGACATAAGCTACCGGTTTTAAAACATCTTCCTGTCTTTGATATAAGACTCCCCCTAACCCTTCAAAGGAGGCATCAATATGAAGTTCGTATGGCAACTCAGGATTGGCATAAGTGAGCACAGGAGAATGTGTTAGACAAACTTTTAATTTATTAAAGGCTTCTTCACAATGTGAAGTCCACCTTTCACCAAATGCTTCTTGGGGTTTGTAATATTCTTTATGGATGTTAGCACAAGGACGAGCTTTGGTGCGATTATTTGGAGGATACCCCTTAGTTAGTTCAGTCAAAGGTGAAGCAATCTTTGAGTATTCTGCAACGAAGCGCCTATAGTATCCACAGAACCCTAGGAAAGAGTGTAGATCTTTCAGATTATTTGGCCTAGGCCAATTTCTTACAGCAGCGATTTTGTCAGGATCAGTGGATACTCCTTCTCGGTTGACTATATGTCCCAGATATTTTACTGTGCTTTGACATAATTTGCATTTGTCAATGGATAACTGAGCCCTCGATGTTTCAACCGATCTAACACTTTAAGCAGTCTTTGGTTATGCTCCTCTAAAGTTCTCCCAAAAACAGTGATGTCATCAAGATACACGAGAACTTCATATCTCCAATTATTTGTTCCATTGTTCTTTGAAAAGTTGCGGGGGCACCTTTAATTCCTTGTGGCATTTTCAAAAACTCAAAGAATCCAATGGGACAAATAAGCTGTTTTGGGCTGATCATCAGGATGCATCGGTATTTGATAATAACCACATTGCATGTCTAATACAGAGAACCACTGACTACCCTGTAGACAGTCTAGAGCCTCCTCTACCTTTGGGACAGTGTATTGGTCAGGGATAGTGCGATTATTTATAGTACGGTAATCAATACATAGTCTAAGGTTCCCATTCTTTTTCCGGGCTACTACGATGGGTGAGGCATAGGGGCTTTCTGAAGCAGCTATTACATGATTTTCTAGTAAACCCTTTAAATGTTGTCTCACATCCTCGAAGTCAGCTGGAGCCAACCTTCGAGATCGCTCCCTAAAAGGAGTGGCTTCAGTTAAGTTTATTCGATGTTCAATGCCCGTTGCTGTTCCTAAATCCCATTCATCTAAGGAGAAGACTTGATCCCTGTGTTGGAGCTGTGACATTAAATGTTCTTTATCCTTGGGGTCAATATCACTGCCGTGAAAAATAAGAATTTACTTACCGATAATTCTATTTCTCGTAGTCCGTAGTGGATGCTGGGAACTCCGTAAGGACCATGGGGAATAGCGGCTCCGCAGGAGACTGGGCACAAAAGTAAAAGCTTTAGGACTACCTGGTGTGCACTGGCTCCTCCCCCTATGACCCTCCTCCAAGCCTCAGTTAGGATACTGTGCCCGGACGAGCGTACACAATAAGGAAGGATATTGAATCCCGGGTAAGACTCATACCAGCCACACCAATCACACCGTACAACCTGTGATCTGAACCCAGTTAACAGCATGATAACAGAGGAGCCTCTGAAAAGATGGCTCACAACAATAATAACCCGATTTTTGTAACAATAACTATGTACAAGTATTGCAGACAATCCGCACTTGGGATGGGCGCCCAGCATCCACTACGGACTACGAGAAATAGAATTATCGGTAAGTAAATTCTTATTTTCTCTGACGTCCTAGTGGATGCTGGGAACTCCGTAAGGACCATGGGGATTATACCAAAGCTCCCAAACGGGCGGGAGAGTGCGGATGACTCTGCAGCACCGAATGAGAGAACTCCAGGTCCTCCTCAGCCAGGGTATCAAATTTGTAGAATTTAGCAAACGTGTTTGCCCCTGACCAAGTAGCTGCTCGGCAAAGTTGTAAAGCCGAGACCCCTCGGGCAGCCGCCCAAGATGAGCCCACTTTCCTTGTGGAATGGGCTTTTACAGATTTTGGCTGTGGCAGGCCTGCCACAGAATGTGCAAGCTGAATTGTACTACAAATCCAACGAGCAATAGTCTGCTTAGAAGCAGGAGCACCCAGCTTGTTGGGTGCATACAGGATAAACAGCGAGTCAGATTTTCTGACTCCAGCCGTCCTGGAAACATATATTTTCAGGGCCCTGACTACGTCCAGCAACTTGGAGTCCTCCAAGTCCCTAGTAGCCGCAGGCACCACAATAGGCTGGTTCAAGTGAAATGCTGAAACCACCTTAGGGAGAAATTGAGGATGAGTCCTCAATTCTGCCCTGTCCGTATGAAAAATTAGGTAAGGGCTTTTATAGGATAAAGCCGCCAATTCTGAAACACGCCTGGCTGAAGCCAGGGCTAACAGCATTACCACCTTCCATGTGAGATATTTTAAGTCCACAGTGGAAAGTGGTTCAAACCAATGTGATTTTAGGAACCCCAAAACTACATTGAGATCCCAAGGTGCCACTGGTGGCACAAAAGGAGGTTGTATATGCAGTACCCCCTTGACAAACGTCTGTACTTCAGGAACTGAAGCCAGTTCTTTTTGGAAGAAAATCGACAGGGCCGAAATTTGAACCTTAATAGACCCTAATTTTAGGCCCATAGACAGTCCTGTTTGCAGGAAATGCAGGAAACGACCCAGTTGAAATTCCTCTGTAGGGGCCTTCCTGGCCTCGCACCACGCAACATATTTACGCCAAATACGGTGATAATGTTGTACGGTTACATCCTTCCTGGCTTTGATCAGGGTAGGGATGACTTCATCCGGAATGCCTTTTTCCTTCAGGATCCGGCGTTCAACCGCCAAGCCGTCAAACGCAGCCGCGGTAAGTCTTGGAACAGACAGGGTCCCTGCTGGAGCAGGTCCTTTCTTAGAGGTAGAGGCCACGGGTCCTCCGTGAGCATCTCTTGAAGTTCCGGGTACCAAGTCCTTCTTGGCCAATCCGGAGCCACGAGTATAGTCCTTACTCCTCTCCTTCTTATGATCCTCAGTACCTTGGGTATGAGAGGCAGAGGAGGGAACACATACACTGACTGGTACACCCATGGTGTTACCAGAGCGTCCACAGCTATTGCCTGAGGGTCCCTTGACCTGGCGCAATACCTGTCTAGTTTTTTGTTGAGGCGGGACGCCATCATGTCCACCTTTGGTTTTTCCCAACGGTTCACAATCATGTGGAAGACTTCTGGGTGAAGTCCCCACTCCCCCGGGTGGAGGACGTGTCTGCTGAGGAAGTCTGCTTCCCAGTTGTCCACTCCCGGAATGAACACTGCTGACAGTGCTATCACATGATTTTCTGCCCAGCGAAGAATCCTTGCAACTTCTGTCATTGCCCTCCTGCTTCTTGTGCCGCCCTGTCTGTTTACGTGGGCGACTGCCGTGATGTTGTCCGACTGGATCAGCACCGGCTGACCTTGAAGCAGAGGTCTTGCTAGGCTCAGAGCATTGTAGATGGCTCTTAGCTCCAGGATATTTATGTGAAGTGATGTCTCCAGGCTTGACCACAAGCCCTGGAAATTTCTTCCCTGTGTGACTGCTCCCCAGCCTCTCAGGCTGGCATCCGTGGTCACCAGGACCCAGTCCTGAATGCCGAATCTGCGGCCCTCTAGAAGATGAGCACTCTGCAACCACCACAGGAGAGACACTCTTGTCCTTGGAGACAAGATTATCCGCTGATGCATCTGAAGATGCGACCCGGACCATTTGTCTAGCAGATCCCACTGGAAGGTTCTTGCGTGGAATCTGCCGAATGGGATTGCTTCGTAAGAAGCCACCATTTTTCCCAGAACCCTTGTGCATTGATGCACTGAGACTTGGCCTGGTTTTAGGAGCTTTCTGACTAGTTCGGATAACTCCCTGGCTTTCTCCTCCGGGAGAAACACCTTTTTCTGGACTGTGTCCAGGATCATCCCTAGGAATAGAAGTCGTGTCGTCGGGATCAGCTGCGATTTTGGAATATTGAGAATCCAACCGTGCTGGCGCAGCACTATCTGAGATAGTGCTACCCCGACTTCCAACTGTTCCCTGGATCTTGCCCTTATCAGGAGATCGTCCAAGTAAGGGATAACTAAAACTCCCTTCCTTCGAAGGAGTATCATCATTTCGGCCATTACCTTGGTAAAGACCCGGGGTGCCGTGGACAATCCAAACGGCAGCGTCTGAAACTGATAGTGACAGTTCTGTACCACAAACCTAAAGGTTCCCTTGGTGAGAAGGGTAAATTGGGACATGTAGGTAAGCATATTTGATGTCCAGAGACACCATATAGTCCCCTTCTTCCAGGTTTGCAATCGCTGCTCTGAGTGACTCCATCTTGAATTTGAACCTTTGTATGTAAGTGTTCAAGGATTTCAGGTTTAAAATTGGTCTCACCGAGCCGTCCGGCTTCGGTACCACAAATAGTGTGGAATAGTACCCCTTTCCCTGTTGTAGGAGGGGTACCTTGATTATCACCTGCTGGGAATACAGCTTGTGAATGGCTTCCAATACTGCCTCCCTGTCTGAGGGAGACGTCGGTAAAGCAGACTTTAGAAAACGGCGAGGGGGAGACGTCTCGAATTCCAATTTGTACCCCTGAGATACCACCTGAAGGATCCAGGGGTCCACTTGCGAGTGGGCCCACTGCGCACTGAACTTCTTGAGACGGGCCCCCACCGTGCCTGAGTCCGCTTGTAAAGCCCCAGCGTCATGCTGAGGACTTTGCGGAGGCGGGAGAGGGCTTTTGTTCCTGGGAACTGGCTGTTTGTTGCAGCCTTTTTCCTCTCCCTCTGCCACGGGGCAGAAATGAGGCGCCTTTTGCCCGCTTGCCCTTATGGGGCCGAAAGGACTGCGCCTGATAATACGGCATCTTCTTAGGTTGAGAAGCTACCTGGGGTTGCCTTTTAGAATCCGCATCACCTGACCACTGCCGCGTCCATAAACCTCTTCTTGCAGAAATGGACAGCGCGCTAACTCTTGATGCCAGTCGGCAAATATCCCTCTGTGCATCACGCATATATAGAAATGCATCCTTCAAATGCTCTATAGTCAATAATATACTGTCCCTATCAAGGGTATCAATATTTTCAGTCAGGGAATCCGACCACGCCAGGCCCGCACTGCACATCCAGGCTGAGGCTATTGCTGGTCGCAGTATAACACCCGTGTGAGAGTATATACATTTTAGGATATTCTCCAGCTTTCTATCGGCAGGTTCTTTTAGGGCGGCCGTATCAGGAGAGGGTAGTGCTACCTGTTTAGACAAGCGTGTGAGCGCTTTATCCACCCTAGGGGGTGTTTCCCAACGTGCCCTATCCTCTGGCGGGAAAGGGTACGATGCCAATAACCTTTTAGGAATTATCAGTTTTTTATCGGGGGAAACCCACGCCTCATCACACACTTCATTTAATTCCTCGGATACAGGAAAAACTACAGGCAGTTTTTTCTCACCAAACATAATACCCTTCTTAGTGGTACTTGTATTATCAGATATATGCAATACATTTTTCATTGCTTCAATCATGTAACGTGTGGCCCTAGTGGAAGTCACGTTTGTCTCCTCATCATCGACACTGGAGTCAGTATCCGTGTCTGTGTCTGCCATTTGAGGTAACGGGCGTTTTAAAGCCCTGATGGCGTTTGAGACCCCTGGACAGGCACAAGCTGATTAGCCGGCAGTCTCAAGTCGTCAACTGTCTGTCGCAAGGAGCTGACACTGTCACGCAATTCCTTCCACAAGCTCATCCACTCAGGTGTCGACTCCCTAGGGGGTGACAACTGTATAATAGGCAATTGCTCCGCCTCCATCTCATTTTCCTCTTCAAACATGTCGACACAATCGTACCGACACACCGCACACACACAGGGAATGCTCTGATAGAGGATAGGACCCCACTAGCCCTTTGGGGGGACAGAGGGAGAGTATGCCAGCACACACCAGAGCGCTATATATATACAGGAATACCACTATATAAATGTGCTTTTCCTTTTATAGCTGCTGTTAATATAAAAACTGCGCCAAATTAGTGCCCCCCCTCTCTTTTTTACCCTTTTCTGTAGTGCAGGACTGCAGGGGAGAGTCAGGGAGACGTCCTTCCAGCGGAGCTGTGATGGAAAATGGCGCCCGTGTGCTGAGGAGATAGGCTCCGCCCCCTTCTCGGCGGCCTTTTTCCCCGCTTTTTTGGTAAGTTCTGGCAGGGGTTAAAATACACCCATATAGCCCTGAGGGTTATATGTGGTGTATTTATGACAGCCAAGGTGTTTTACATTGTTGCACAGGGCGCCCCCCCCTAGCGCCCTGCACCCTCAGTGACCGGAGTGTGAAGTATGCCTGAGAAACAATGGCGCACAGCTGCAGTGCTGTGCGCTACCTTGTTGAAGACTGATGTCTTCTGCCGCCGATTTTCCGGACCTTTTCTTGCTTCTGGCTCTGTAAGGGGGCCGGCGGCGCGGCTCCGGGACCGAGCTCCGAGGCTGGGCCTGTGTTCGGTCCCTCTGGAGCTAATGGTGTCCAGTAGCCTAAGAAGCCCAATCCACTCTGCACGCAGGTGAGTTCGCTTCTTCTCCCCCCTTAGTCCCTCGATGCAGTGAGCCTGTTGCCAGCAGGTCTCACTGAAAATAAAAAACCTAAAACTAAACTTTTCACTAAGAAGCTCAGGAGAGCCCCTAGTGTGCACCCTTCTCGGCCGGGCACAAAAATCTAACTGAGGCTCGGAGGAGGGTCATAGGGGGAGGAGCCAGTGCACACCAGGTAGCCCTAAAGCTTTTACTTTTGTGCCGAGTCTCCTGCGGAGCCGCTATTCCCCATGGTCCTTACGGAGTTCCCAGCATCCACTAGGACGTCAGAGAAACAACTGTTAAGCTTGGTAATAAAAGAATTGTCATCTAACGCAGTGATAGTAGTAGGTGATGGGAGAAGGCTAGCATTTACAGAATCAGAAATAGCCACTTGAGAATGACATGAGTGTACGGACTGGGAGACATTATAATTATCACTTTGAGATAAACACCAATCAGATAAAGTTTTAAAAAGATTGGACTTGGTTCCAACTATTACTGATATTACTCCTTTATCCCCAGGTGAATCAGGGCATATTAAAGCAATAATAAGAATTTACTTACCGATAATTCTATTTCTCATAGTCCGTAGTGGATGCTGGGGACTCCGTAAGGACCATGGGGAATAGCGGCTCCGCAGGAGACTGGGCACATCTAAAGAAAGCTTTAGGACTATCTGGTGTGCACTGGCTCCTCCCCCTATGACCCTCCTCCAAGCCTCAGTTAGGATACTGTGCCCGGACGAGCGTACACAATAAGGAAGGATTTTGAATCCCGGGTAAGACTCATACCAGCCACACCAATCACACCGTATAACCTGTGATCTGAACCCAGTTAACAGCATGATAACAGAGGAGCCTCTGAAAGATGGCTCACAACAATAATAACCCGATTTTTGTAACAATAACTATGTACAAGTATTGCAGACAATCCGCACTTGGGATGGGCGCCCAGCATCCACTACGGACTATTAGAAATAGAATTATCGGTAAGTAAATTCTTATTTTCTCTAACGTCCTAAGTGGATGCTGGGGACTCCGTAAGGACCATGGGGATTATACCAAAGCTCCCAAACGGGCGGGAGAGTGCGGATGACTCTGCAGCACCAAATGAGAGAACTCCAGGTCCTCCTCAGCCAGGATATCAATTTTGTAGAATTTTACAAACGTATTTGCTCCTGACCAAGTAGCTGCTCGGCAAAGTTGTAATGCCGAGACCCCTCGGGCAGCCGCCCAAGATGAGCCCACCTTCCTTGTGGAGTGGGCATTTACAGATTTTTGGCTGTGGCAGGCCTGCCACAGAATGTGCAAGCTGAATTGTACTACAAATCCAACGAGCAATAGTCTGCATAGAAGCAGGAGCACCCAGCTTGTTGGGTGCATACAGGATAAACAGCGAGTCAGATTTCCTGACTCCAGCCCTCCTGGAACATATATTTTCAGGGCCCTGACAACGTCTAGCAACTTGGAGTCCTCCAAGTCCCTAGTAGCCGCAGGCACCACAAATAGGTTGGTTCAGGTGAAACGCTGAAACCACCTTAGGGAGAAACTGAGGACGAGTCCTCAATTCCGCCCTGTCCGAATGGAACATCAGATAAGGGCTTTTTCAGGATAAAGCCGCCAATTCTGACACGCGCCTGGCCCAGGCCAGGGCCAACAGCATGACCACTTTCCATGTGAGATATTTTAACTCCACAGATTTAAGTGGTTTAAACCAATGTGACTTTTGGAAACCAAAACTACATTGAGATCCCAAAGTGCCACTGGAGGCACAAAAGGAGGCTGTATATGCAGTACCCCTTTTACAAACGTCTGAACTTCAGGGACTGAAGCTAGCTCTTTTTGGAAGAAAATTGACAGGGCCGAAATTTGAACCTTAATGGACCCCAATTTCAGGCCCATAGACACTCCTGTTTGCAGGAAATGTAGGAATCGACCCAGTTGAATTTCCACCGTTGGGCCTTACTGGCCTCGCACCACGCAACATATTTTCGCCAATTGCGGTGATAATGTTTTTGCGGTAACATCCTTCCTGGCTTTGATCAGGATAGGGATGACTTCATCCGGAATGCCTTTTTTCCTTCAGGATCCGGCGTTCAACCGCCATGCCGTCAAACGCAGCCGCGGTAAATCTTGGAACAGACAGGGTCCTTGCTGGAGCAGGTCCCTTCTTAGAGGTAGAGGCCACGGATCCTCCATGAGCATCTCTTGAAGTTCCGGTTACCAAATCCTTCTTGGCCAATCTGGAGCCACGAATATAGTGCTTACTCCTCTCCATCTTATCAATCTCAGTACCTTGGGTATGAGAGGCAGAGGAGGGAACACATACCCTGACTGGTACACCCACGGTGTTACCAGAGCGTCTACAGCTATTGCCTGAGGGTCCCTGGACCTGGCGCAATACCTGACGAGCTTTTCCCAACGGTTTATAATCATGTGGAAGACTTCTGGGTGAAGTCCCCACTCTCCCGGGTGGAGGTCGTGCTGAGGAAGTCTGCTTCCCAGTTGTCCACTCCCGGAATGAATACTGCTGACAGTGCTATCACATGATTTTCCGCCCAGCGAAGAATCCTTGCAGCTTCTGCCATTGCCCTCCTGCTTCTTGTGCCACCCTGTTTATGTGGGTGACTGCCGTGATGTTGTCCGACTGGATCAACACCGGCTGACCTTGAAGCAGAGGTCTTGCTAAGCTTAGAGCATTGTAAATGTCCCTTAGCTTCAGGATATTTGTGAAGTGATGTCTCCAGGCTTGACCATAAGTCCTGGATATTCCTTCCCTGTGTGACTGCTCCCCAGCCTCGCAGGCTGGCATCCGTGGTTACCAGGACCCAGTCCTGAATGCCGAATCTGCGGCCCTCTAGAAGATGAGCACTCTGCAACCACCACAGGAGGGACACCCTTGTCCTTGGTGACAGGGTTATCCGCTGATGCATCTGAAGATGCGACCCGGACCATTTGTCCAGCAGGTCCCACTGGAAAGTTCTTGCGTGGAATCTGCCGAATGGGATTGCTTCATAGGAAGCCACCATTTTACCCAGAACCCTTGTGCATTGATGCACTGAGACTTGGCTCGGTTTTAGGAGGTTCCTGACTAGCTCGGATAACTCCCTGGCTTTCTCCTCCGGGAGAAACACCTTTTTCTGGACTGTGTCCAGGATCATCCCTAGGAACAGAAGACAAGTCGTCGGAACCAGCTGCGATTTTGGAATATTGAGAATCCAACCGTGCTGCAGCAACACTACCTGAGATAGTGCTACACCGACCTCCAACTGTTCCCTGGATCTTACCCTTATCAGGGAATTGTCCAAGTAAGGGATAACTAAAATTCCCTTCCTTTGAAGGAATATCATCATTTCGGCCATTACCTTGGTAAAGACCCGGGGTGCCGTGGACCATCCATACGGCAGCGTCTGAACTGATAGTGACAGTTCTGTACCATAAACCTGAGGTACCCTTGGTGAGAAGGGTACATTTTGACATGAAGGTAAGCATCCTTGATGTCCCGAGACATCATGTAGTCCCCTTCTTCCAGGTTCGCAATCACTGCTCTGAGTGACTCAATCTTGAATTTGAACCTCTGTATGTAAGTGTTCAAAGATTTTAGATTTAGAATCGGTCTCACCGAGCCGTCCGGCTTCGGTACCACAACAGTGTGGAATAATACCCCGTTCCCTGTTGCAGGAGGGGTATCTTGATTATCACCTGCTGGGAATACAGCTTGTGAATGGCTTCCAAAACTGTCTCCCTGTCAGAAGGAGACATCGGTAAAGCCGACTTTAGGAAACGGCGAGGGGGAGACGTCTCAAATTCTAATTTGTACCCCTGAGATATCACCTGAAGGATCCAGGGGTCTACTTGCGAGTGAGCCCACTGCGCGCTGAAATTCATTGAGACGGGCCCCCCACCGTGCCTGATTCTGCTTGTAAAGCCCCAGCGTATACTGAGGGCTTGGCAGAGGCGGGAGAGGGTTTCTGTTCCTGGGAACTGGCTGATTTCTGCAGCCTTTTTCCTCTCCCTCTGTCACGGGGCAGAAATGAGGAACCTTTTGGCCGCTTATCCACGAAAAGACTGCGCCTGATAATACGGCGTCTTCTCATGCTGAGAGGCGACCTGGGGTACAAACGTGGATTTCCCAGCTGTTGCCGTGGCCACCAGGTCTGAAAGACCGACCCCAAATAACTCCTCCCCTTAATAAGGCAATACTTCCAAATGCCGTTTGGAATACGCATCACCTGACCACTGACGTGTCCATAAACCTCTTCTGGCAGAAATGGACAACGCACTTAGACTTGATGCCAGTCGGCAAATATTCCGCTGTGCATCACGCATATATAGAAATGCATCTTTTAAATGCTCTATAGGCAATAATATACTGTCCCTATCTAGGGTATCAATATTTTCAGTCAGGGAATCCGACCACGCCAACCCAGCACTGCACATCCAGGCTGAGGCGATTGCTGGTCGCAGTATAACACCAGTATGTGTGTAAATACATTTTAGGATACCCTCCTGCTTTCTATCAGCAGGATCCTTAAGGGCGGCCATCTCAGGAGAGGGTAGAGCCCTTACAAGCGTGTGAGCGCTTTATCCACCCTAGGGGGTGTTTCCCAACGCACCCTAACCTCTGGCGGGAAAGGATATAATGCCAATAACATTTTAGAAATTATCAGTTGTTATCGGGGGAAACCCACGCATCATCACACACCTCATTTAATTTCTCAGATTCAGGAAAACTACAGGTAGTTTTTCCTCACCGAACATAATACCCCTTTTTGGTGGTACTCGTATTATCAGAAATGTGTAAAACATTTTTCATTGCCTCAATCATGTAACGTTTGGCCCTACTGGAAGTCACATTTGTCTCTTCACCGTCGACACTGGAGTCAGTATCCGTGTCGGCGGCTATATCTGCCATCTGAGGTAACGGGCGCTTTAGAGCCCCTGACGGCCTATGAGACGTCTGGACAGGCACAAGCTGAGTAGCCGGCTGTCTCATGTCAACCACTGTCTTTTATACAGAGCTGACACTGTCACGTAATTTCTTCCAACAGTTCATCCACTCAGGTGTCGACCCCCTAGGGGGTGACATCACTATTACAGGCAATCTGCTCCGTCTCCACATCATTTTTCTCCTCATACATGTCGACACAAAAGTACCGACATACAGCACACACACAGGGAATGCTCTGATAGAGGACAGGACCCCACTAGCCCTTTGGGGAGACAGAGGGAGAGTTTGCCAGCACACACCAGAGCGCTATATATATACAGGGATAACCTTATATAAGTGTTTTTCCCCTTATAGCTGCTGTATAGTTAATACTGCGCCTAATTTGTGCCCCCCTCTCTTTTTTAACCCTTTCTGTAGTGTAGTGACTGCAGGGGAGAGCCAGGGAGCTTCCCTCCAACGGAGCTGTGAGGGAAAATGGCGCCAGTGTGCTGAGGAGATAGGCTCCGCCCCTTTATCGGCTGCCTTATCTCCCGTTTTTTTATGTATTTTGGCAGGGGTTAAATGCATCCATATAGCCCAGGAGCTATATGTGATGCATTTTTTGCCATCCAAGGTGTTTATTATTGCGTCTCAGGGCGCCCCCCCCAGCGCCCTGCACCCTCAGTGACCGGAGTGTGAAGTGTGCTGAGAGCAATGGCGCACAGCTGCAGTGCTGTGCGCTACCTTGTTGAAGACAGGACGTCTTCTGCCGCCGATTTTCCGGACCTCTTCTGCCTTCTGGCTCTGTAAGGGGGCCGGCGGCGCGGCTCTGGGACCCATCCAAGCTGGGCCTGTGATCGTCCCTCTGGAGCTAATGTCCAGTAGCCTAAGAAGCCCAATCCACTCTGCACGCAGGTGAGTTCGCTTCTTCTCCCCTTAGTCCCTCGATGCAGTGAGCCTGTTGCCAGCAGGTCTCACTGAAAATAAAAAACCTAAACTAAAACTTTCACTAAGAAGCTCAGGAGAGCCCCTAGTGTGCACCCTTCTCGTTCGGGCACAGAGATCTAACTGAGGCTTGGAGGAGGGTCATAGGGGGAGGAGCCAGTGCACACCAGATAGTCCTAAAGCTTTCTTTAGATGTGCCCAGTCTCCTGCGGAGCCGCTATTCCCCATGGTCCTTACGGAGTCCCCAGCATCCACTTAGGACGTTAGAGAAAAATGGTAATGGTTGACTAGAACCAGTGGAAGTCGGGGGGAAACTCAATTTGTGCAGTTATGTATCCCAAATAAAGGTACTTCTGATTACTTAACCCCCAAATAACTAACCCATCAAAGGGCATTATAGGAATTTCTGAAAGATATTGCTGATACCAGCTCTCAAAAATAATTGACACTTGTGATCCACTGTCTAATAATGCTGTACAGCTATGTCCATTTAACAGTATTTGTACCAACGGGGCCGATCCCATCATTCCCTCAGGAATAATGTTAGGCCACTGGGCACTCCCCATTGCGCACACAATTATAGGCGGGGAGTCGATGCGGGGTTCATCGACGTCCCCTCTGAGTTTTCCGACCTTCCAGTATCCCTCCTATCAATCGGATTTAAACTTTGTCTGCTGTATCCCCCTTGAGTACATTCAAAGGACCTATGGCCCAATTGTCCACATCTGTAACAGGTTATATTAGAGCGGTTTTCTAATCGTCTACCTGTTCCTCTACCCCTTCCAGTAACAATCGAATTTGGATTTTCAGTGGAATTGTTCTGTATAGCAATTAGCTGATCCAGTTTCTTATTTTGATCCTCTAATAATTTAAGCAACCGATCATTCACAGGAGGGACTTCAGGAGTAGGGACTACCACTTTAACTCTCTTTAAATTCCCTGGACACGCTACATCTTAAACGCTGAGCTACCGGATTGGTAGTCAGAGCTCCTCGTAACACATACTTCAACCTCCTCTCATCAATTTCCTGCGGGGTAATCCCTCCCTTGTCCAATAACTTGTAAAGTATTTTATCTAGGTGATAAATGTAATTGGTAAGGGTCTTGGTAGGCTCTTGATAAGTTTGATTCAATCTGGACAGAATGTCCCCAACATCTTCTAAAGTACCAAACGAATAATCTATAGCATCAAAATAATCTTTTAATGTGGCTTGAGGATTACTTCTCCTAGTGGCGTGTATAATCCCCATAGCGGATCCCCTCAAGCTCTCCACAATCTTTTGTTTTTTTATGTGTTCTGGACACCTCCATTCCTCTGAATGTTGTACAACTGCCTCCCTCCATACGCCATAGTTTTCCTCTCCGGTGGGGATAGGCATTACTCCAGAAAATATTCTTAGTCTTCTATACCCCCCTTCATAGTGCCACCTTTTCGAAGTGACTTACTACTTTATCCATCATTGCCTCAACATGGGGTTCTATTTTTATCCTCACTTATTATATCCTCTGTACTGGGTTTACTATCATTACGGTAACATTCAGCACTAATACCATCTGCTTTACTTTCCTCAGTCGTTATTATTTTGTCCCCTTTCTCTGTGTATTTTTCTGCAGGCCACATCACTTGCCATCTTCTACCAGGTACTTTCTCCACTAATATATTAGCTGGTATTAGCAACACATCTAACACATTACTATTACTGATTAACATAGCGCATGGCTCATCATCAACACCCTTCCACGTGTCTACAATATATGGGTGCTTTATTCCATACATCCTCTGCACTTGCCTTATAATATCTTCCTCAGTAATATCTGTAAAATTCCCTAAAATACTTATACTCTTCTGTATATCTATCCCCTTATTCTTACACCACTTAAAAATATCTTCTCCACTGATAATCTCAATTTTTATATACTTATTCGGATCTCAGCTAAGTACCTCCAAATGTAACCCTAGGTTCGAATATTTAGGGTAACTTAAGGTGTCATAAAAGTGAGTGCCTCCACCCAGACTTTAAGGACAATATGTTTAGAATATATTGTAGGGCATGTCTGGAAATGCCCGTATGTCTTAAGTTTAGTATTACCCACAATATATTTTTACCTTATAACTTTACCATATGTACTTATATATTACAGAAGAACTTCCCAAGGCTCCTCTGCTTACTTGTGAACACCGCTCTTCCAATCTTCGTCACTATTCAGGTAAGTATCTCAAATTAGGTAAACAGTTCACAAGTTTGTTTGTATATTACATTATTTTATCATTAAATGTTAATACACATGACAATACGAATGAGGATCCTGCTCGGCATAACTGGGTTAACATATATCATGCATCTATCCTGAACAAGAATAAATACAATATACAGTATATTGTCTGAATTATAAGTCAATTCACCCCTTTTTATATATATGCATATATATACATAAATATATCCTCCCTTTGTATCGAAATAGGCGTGCCGCTGACTCCTGTTTTGACAGTTATCTCCCTTTTAAGTCAGATATTAGAGAACTACTTCCTTAGTGTTCTTTCTGCCCCTGGCTGACACTTCCTTATGTAACTCCTTGCAACTGTGCCACAAATTAGTTACTATTTTCAGTGCCCGTTACAATATCATTATATTCCAAGAGTAATGGTTACAATGGTATCCACAGGATGATGTTCCTAACTGAATTCAGTACTGATGTTGTCTGTAGTTTTTGTATGCCTCTTTCTCTGTAGAAGTCACTGAGTATGCACTGTTCAAATAAAAGTTCTACTTAAATGCATTGAAGTGGTTTGTAATTACAGGAGTGAATAGGCATAATAATGAATATGCGCATATATTCCTATAATGAGTTCCCTTTACTATGTAGGCTATGATCTTTATGTACACCTTTGAGGTGTTATCCTTGAGGTCAATGCTAAATAACCATCATATATACTGAACTAGTCTGCCTCAAGTTATTGTGGGCCAGCTTCCCAGCTTTCAGTGTAAATTACTCTTGGTATCAGTCCCTGAACTGGCCACTACTGCTGTCTCAGTTGTGAATAGTGTACTTGGGTTTACAGACCTTAGATGTCATCAATGAAAGGCTCCAGCCAATCACCACAGTAGTTATTGTGAGGCCACGCCCCCAACTCCTGCTATTGGTGGACTGCTTAATCTGGGGGTTTTGATTGATGCGACTGGGAGGCTTGGCTCTGACGGTGGCAGCTATTGAAGACTGAGGAAAGAGGGCTAATTGCAGTTCCGCTCTGGCAGCCCTTCACCTCTTCCTCCTCCTCTTTGAGCCAGCAGCTGGGCGGGTATGAAGGGGCGCTTCTCCCCCTGTTCAGGGGTCACGGGCGCCGCTCACTGCTCCCCCGTCGCGGAAGTCTCACAGTGCCGGTATCTGCTCTCCCGGCTCTGAGGTCCCGTGCTCCAATCTCTGCTCTCCCGTCGCTGAAGGCTCGCAGGCGCCGCTCTCTGTTCCCTTGTCACTCAAAGCTCCCAGGCGCCGCTCTCTGTTCCTTCGTTGCGGCAGGCTCTCAGTGATAGCATCGGCTCCTCCGGCTCTAAGGTCACTGGTGCCGCTCAGTCTTCCTCTTCTGTGCGCTCACAAACGGTATTGGCCGCTTCCTCTCTCCTGCTGCCCACTAATGGCCCTCATTCCGAGTCGTTCGCTCGGTATTTTTCATCGCATCGCAGTGAAATTACGCTTAGTGCGCATGCGCAATATTCGCACTGCGACTGCGCCAAGTATCTTTGCTGTGAAGAAAGTATTTTTACTCACGGCTTTTTCTTCGCTCCGGCGATCGTAATGTGATTGACAGGAAATGGGTGTTACTGGGCGGAAACGCAGCGTTTTATGGGCGTGTGGCTGAAAACGCTACCGTTTCCGGAAAAACGCAGGAGTGGCCGGAGAAACGGGGGAGTGGTTGGGCGAACGCTGGGTGTGTTTGTGACGTCAAACCAGGAACGACAAGCACTGAACTGATCGCACAGGCAGAGTAAGTCTGAAGCTACTCTAAAACTGCTAAGTAGTTTGTGATCGCAATATTGCGAATACATCGGTCGCAATTTTAAGATGCTAAGATACACTCCCAGTAGGCGGCGGCTTAGCGTGTGTAACTCTGCTAAATTCGCCTTGCGACCGATCAACTCGGAATGAGGGCCAATGTTCACAGCACAGCTCTTTGCTGTGGGGCAGGAGAGGTAGAAGTAGCTCTCACCGCGGTGCACACCAAAACCACCCCCTCTGCGCTGAAGTCTCCCTTTTTATAGTCCTCTCTCTATCCGCGAGGGCACTGTTCTTTCCCGCCGAGGCCACGAGCAAGTACAGTTGTTCTCGAGCCCGGTCTCAATCATAGTATGGGCAGCATACGGGCACTAGTTACTTCAGTCAGCCAGGATTACTGCTTCCCTCATAAATGTCTCTATACAGCGGCACTGCTTTGTACTAATTAAACACCACATAAACATACATATATAAATATACTATTCAGATATATATATATATTTTTTTGTAAACAATATTACATTGCTCCCCCTGGTGACCTGACGCTGGCCATAACTATATTCAGATCACCATTAATACCGCAATAAATAACACAATTTCTCTAACGTCCTAAGTGGATGCTGGGGACTCCGTAAGGACCATGGGGAATAGCGGCTCCGCAGGAGACTGGGCACATCTAAAGAAAGCTTTAGGACTATCTGGTGTGCACTGGCTCCTCCCCCTATGACCCTCCTCCAAGCCTCAGTTAGATCTCTGTGCCCGAACGAGAAGGGTGCACACTAGGGGCTCTCCTGAGCTTCTTAGTGAAAGTTTTAGTTTAGGTTTTTTATTTTCAGTGAGACCTGCTGGCAACAGGCTCACTGCATCGAGGGACTAAGGGGAGAAGAAGCGAACTCACCTGCGTGCAGAGTGGATTGGGCTTCTTAGGCTACTGGACATTAGCTCCAGAGGGACGATCACAGCCCCAGCTTGGATGGGTCCCAGAGCCGCGCCGCCGGCCCCCTTACAGAGCCAGAAGGCAGAAGAGGTCCGGAAAATTGGCGGCAGAAGACGTCCTGTCTTCAACAAGGTAGCGCACAGCACTGCAGCTGTGCGCCATTGCTCTCAGCACACTTCACACTCCGGTCACTGAGGGTGCAGGGCGCTGGGGGGGGCGCCCTGAGACGCAATAATAAACACCTTGGATGGCAAAAAAATGCATCACATATAGCTCCTGGGCTATATGGATGCATTTAACCCCTGCCAAAATACATAAAAAAACGGGAGATAAGGCCGCCGATAAGGGGGCGGAGCCTATCTCCTCAGCACACTGGCGCCATTTTCCCTCACAGCTCTGTTGGAGGGAAGCTCCCTGGCTCTCCCCTGCAGTCACTACACTACAGAAAGGGTTAAAAAAGAGAGGGGGGCACAAATTAGGCGCAGTATTAACTATACAGCAGCTATAAGGGGAAAAACACTTATATAAGGTTATCCCTGTATATATATAGCGCTCTGGTGTGTGCTGGCAAACTCTCCCTCTGTCTCCCCAAAGGGCTAGTGGGGTCCTGTCCTCTATCAGAGCATTCCCTGTGTGTGTGCTGTATGTCGGTACTTTTGTGTCGACATGTATGAGGAGAAAAATGATGTGGAGACGGAGCAGATTGCCTGTAATAGTGATGTCACCCCCTAGGGGGTCGACACCTGAGTGGATGAACTGTTGGAAGAAATTACGTGACAGTGTCAGCTCTGTATAAAAGACAGTGGTTGACATGAGACAGCCGGCTACTCAGCTTGTGCCTGTCCAGACGTCTCATAGGCCGTCAGGGGCTCTAAAGCGCCCGTTACCTCAGATGGCAGATATAGACGCCGACACGGATACTGACTCCAGTGTCGACGGTGAAGAGACAAATGTGACTTCCAGTAGGGCCACACGTTACATGATTGAGGCAATGAAAAATGTTTTACACGTTTCTGATAATACGAGTACCACCAAAAAGGGGTATTATGTTCGGTGAGGAAAAACTACCTGTAGTTTTCCTGAATCTGAGAAATTAAATGAGGTGTGTGATGATGCGTGGGTTTCCCCCGATAACAACTGATAATTTCTAAAATGTTATTGGCATTATATCCTTTCCCGCCAGAGGTTAGGGTGCGTTGGGAAACACCCCCTAGGGTGGATATAGCGCTCACACGCTTGTAAGGGCTCTATCCTCTCCTGAGATGGCCGCCCTTAAGGATCCTGCTGATAAAAAGCAGGAGGGTATCCTAAAATGTATTTACACACATACTGGCAGGGCCGGTGCAAGGTTTCTCAGCACCCTAGGCAAATTGTCAGCTGCCCCCCCCCCCCACATATATATGTGTGTGTATGTAGTCTCATATATATATATATATATATATATATATATACACACACACACACAGTGGTCGAAGTGGAAATTTTGAAGTGGGGGTATGCAAAAGTCAAGGAAAAGGGGGCATGGTCACCCAAAAGGGGGCGTGTCCCGTGTAGTAGAACCCCTTATACTATCTAGTACTGGTGCCCCTTTCACATTATAGCACACGGTACGAGCCGAAATTCACATTATAGCACACGGTACGAGCCGAAATTCACATTGTAGCACACTGAATGAGCCGAAATTCACATTGTAGCACACTGAATGAGCCGAAATTCACATTGTAGCACACTGAATGAGCCGAAATTCACATTGTAGCACACTGAATGAGCTGAAATTCACCTTGTAACACACTGAATGAGCCGAAATTCACATTGTAGCACACTGAATGAGCCGAAATTCACATTGTAGCACACTGAATGAGCCGAAATTCACATTGTAGCACACTGAATGAGCCGAAATTCACATTGTAGCACACTGAATGAGCCGAAATTCACCTTGTAGCACACTGAATGAGCCGAAATTCACATTGTAGCACACTGAATGAGCCGAAATTCACATTGTAGCACACTGAATGAGCCGAAATTCACATTGTAGCACACTGACTGAGCCAAAATTCACCTTGTAGCACACCGAATGAGCCAAAATTCACATTGTAGCACACTGAATGAGCCGAAATTCACATTGTAGCACACTGAATGAGCCAAAATTCACCTTGTAGCACACTGAATGAGCCGAAATTCACCTTGTAGCACACTGAATGAGCCGAAATTCACATTGTAGCACACTGAATGAGCCGAAATTCACATTGTAGCACACTGAATGAGCCGAAATTCACATTGTAGCACACTGACTGAGCCGAAATTCACATTGTAGCACACTGAATGAGCCGAAATTCACATTGTAGCACACTGAATGAGCTGAAATTCACATTGTAGCACACTGAATGAGCCGAAATTCACATTGTAGCACACTGAATGAGCCGAAATTCACCTTGTAGCACACTGAATGAGCCGAAATTCACATTGTAGCACACTGAATGAGCCGAAATTCACATTGTAGCACACTGAATGAGCCGAAATTCACATTGTAGCACACTGACTGAGCCGAAATTCACATTGTAGCACACTGACTCAGCCGAAATTCACATTGTAGCACACTGACTGAGCCGAAATTCACATTGTAGCACACTGAATGAGCTGAAATTCACATTGTAGAACACTGAATGAGCTGAAATTCACCTTGTAACACACTGAATGAGCCGAAATTCACATTGTAGCACACTGACTCAGCCGAAATTCACATTGTAGCACACTGAATGAGCTGAAATTCACATTGTAGCACACTGCATGAGCCGAAATTCACATTGTAGCACACTGAATGAGCTGAAATTCACATTGTAGCACACTGAATGAGCCGAAATTCACATTGTAGCACACTGAATGAGCCGAAATTCACCTTGTAGCACACTGAATGAGCCGAAATTCACATTGTAGCACACTGAATGAGCCGAAATTCACATTGTAGTACACTGAATGAGACAAAATTCACATTATAGCACACTCAATGAGCCCAAATTCACATTATAGCACACTGGGAGGGAGACAGTGCAAGCCACAGCCGCTGGATAGAAGAGGGACGGGTGCCACAGGCCGCCTGATCACTGCCAGCGACAGTGATCGATTCGGGGGAAGAAAAGATAAAATCATATCTCTGCGTAATTCGAGATATATATATATATATATATATATATATATATATATATAAAACCAGTAGAAACATGCATCGGCACTCAGAGACTCCTCCCAACACGTTAAAATGTAAACAGTGATTTATTGCATCCTGAAAGTGACCAACGTTTCGGGGCCGTGGCGCCCCTTTGTCAGGTGATCACCAAAGGGGCGCCACGGCCCTGAAACGTTGGTCACTTTCAGGATGCAATGTGTGTGTGTGTGTGTGTGTGTATATATATATATATATATATATATATATATATATATACACACAATGTATATCACTGTAGTAAAATAATACATTGAAAATATACATTGCCAGGATGCATGAGCAATTGTTTTATACAACAGAGACTTGACTCACCAAGCCCTGAGCACAGTAGAGATCCCCTGCAGTAGCATGTAGAGGGAGAAACAAGAGTGCAGGGAGAGAGACACTTTCCGTTTCACATTAGCATTTAGCAGAAGTCCGTGCCTTAGGAGGAATTTTTATGGCTGTTGGTGTATTAGCGTGGATTTCCATGACCCCTCGCCCCCTGCATGCACCTGTGAATACTGTGGCCGAGAAAGAGATCCACAGTGCGGCAGGGACATCACAGCTGTGCAGGGGACACCAACTGCTATTCACCTTTACCCCCCTCCCTACCCCTATCACTGCACCTAGTATTGCCTGCCCCAAACCCCCTCCTTTACCCCAGTATTGCCCAAACTTCTATCTATCCTTGCCCCCGGGCCCTCCATACCCTGGCACTGCCTCCAGTACTGCAGGTAGGTACTGATGAGATGCGGCCACGGGATTGCGGGGAGGGGAAGGAGGGGACGGATAACAATGTGCTTGATGTCTCCCGGAGAGGCGGCGCCCGATGCGGCAGCGGAGCGGACCAGGGCAGCGGGTGACTCCTTCATGTGCTGCCCTGAGTCTGACCTGTGTCACTGTCAGTCAGTCACTGTGCTGTGCCGAAAAGCAGGGGTGAAGGGGGGAGGGGACGCCTGCCGCGGGAGACGGAGACCATCGCGTGGGGCCCGGGGAGCGCCGGAGCGGCCACGGCGGGTAGTCAGGACTGTGTGACTGAGTGTCAGGTCATAATGTGGGACGCACCGGGATTGCATGGGGGGGGCGCAGATAACAGTTTTCTCGATCTCCCGGAGAGGCGGCGCCTGATGCAGCAGCGGAGCGGACCAGCGACCAGGGCAGCGGGTGACAGCAGGACTCTCCTTCATGAACTAAAGTAGCTAGGGCGGCACACTCACGTTTGAAGGCAGTGGCACTGCAGACAGTCAGACGTGGTGGGCCAGGCGCCAACGAGCTGCTCCTCTTAAAGAATAGGAGCGGGAGCCTGAGGAGTGTGTGTGTTCTTTCACTTTGCGGTGCCGCCCTCCAGTGGTCGCCGCCCTAGGCAGCTGCCTAAAGCTGCCTAGTGGTAGCGCCGGCCCTGCATACTGGTGTTATACTGCGACCAGCAATCGCCTCAGCCTGGATGTGCAGTGCTGGGTTGGCGTGGTCGGATTCCCTGACTGAAAATATTGATACCCTAGATAGGGACAGTATATTTTTGCCTATAGAGCATTTGAAAGATGCATTTCTATATATGCGTGATGCACAGCGGAATATTTGCCGACTGGCATCAAGTCTAAGTCCATTTCTACCAGTAGAGGGTTATGGACACGTCAGTGGTCAGGTGATGCGTATTCCAAACGGCATTTGGAAGTATTGCCTTATTAAGGGGAGGAGTTATTTGGGGTCGGTCTTTCAGACCTGGTGGCCACGGCAACAGCTGGGAAATCCACGTTTGTACCCCAGGTCGCCTCTCAACATGAGAAGACGCCGTATTATCAGGCGCAGTCTTTTCGTGGATAAGCGGGCAAAAGGTTCCTCATTTCTGCCCCGTGACAGAGGGAGAGGAAAAAGGCTGCAGAAATCAGCCAGTTCCCAGGAACAGAAACCCTCTCCCGCCTCTGCCAAGCCCTCAGTATACGCTGGGGCTTTACAAGCAGAATCAGGCACGGTGGGGGGCCCGTCTCAATGAATTTCAGCGCACAGTGGGCTCACTCGCAAGTAGACCCCTGGATCCTTCAGGTGATATCTCAGGGGTACAAATTAGAATTCGAGACGTCTCCCCCTCGCCGTTTCCTAAAGTCGGCTTTACCGATGTCTCCTTCTGACAGGGAGACAGTTTTGGAAGCCATTCACAAGCTGTATTCCCAGCAGGTGATAATCAAGATACCCCTCCTGCAACAGGGAACGGGATATTATTCCACACTGTTGTGGTACCGAAGCCGGACGGCTCGGTGAGACCGATTCTAAATCTAAAATCTTTGAACACTTACATACAGAGGTTCAAATTCAAGATTGAGTCACTCAGAGCAGTGATTGCGAACCTGGAAGAAGGGGACTACATGATGTCTCGGGACATCAAGGATGCTTACCTTCATGTCAAAATTTACCCTTCTCACCAAGGGTACCTCAGGTTTATGGTACAGAACTGTCACTATCAGTTCAGACGCTGCCGTATGGATGGTCCACGGCACCTTGGGTCTTTACCAAGGTAATGGCCGAAATGATGATATTCCTTCAGAGGAAGGGAATTTTAGTTATCCCTTACTTGGACAATTCCCTGATAAGGGTAAGATCCAGGGAACAGTTGGAGGTCGGTGTAGCACTATCTCAGGTAGTGTTGCTGCAGCACGGTTGGATTCTCAATATTCCAAAATCGCAGCTGGTTCCGACGACTTGTCTTCTGTTCCTAGGGATGATCCTGGACACAGTCCAGAAAAAGGTGTTTCTCCCGGAGGAGAAAGCCAGGGAGTTATCCGAGCTAGTCAGGAACCTCCTAAAACCGAGCCAAGTCTCAGTGCATCAATGCACAAGGGTTCTGGGTAAAATGGTGGCTTCCTACGAAGCAATCCCATTCGGCAGATTCCACGCAAGAACTTTCCAGTGGGACCTGCTGGACAAATGGTCCGGGTCGCATCTTCAGATGCATCAGCGGATAACCCTGTCACCAAGGACAAGGGGTCCCTCCTGTGGTGGTTGCAGAGTGCTCATCTTCTAGAGGGCCGCAGATTCGGCATTCAGGACTGGGTCCTGGTAACCACGGATGCCAGCCTGCGAGGCTGGGGAGCAGTCACACAGGGAAGGAATATCCAGGACTTATGGTCAAGCCTGGAGACATCACTTCACATAAATATCCTGAAGCTAAGGGACATTTACAATGCTCTAAGCTTAGCAAGACCTCTGCTTCAAGGTCAGCCGGTGTTGATCCAGTCGGACAACATCACGGCAGTCACCCACGTAAACAGACAGGGTGGCACAAGAAGCAGGAGGGCAATGTCAGAAGCTGCAAGGATTCTTCGCTGGGCGGAAAATCATGTGATAGCACTGTCAGCAGTATTCATTCCGGGAGTGGACAACTGGGAAGCAGACTTCCTCAGCACGATCTCCACCCGGGAGAGTGGGGACTTCACCCAGAAGTCTTCCACATGATTATAAACCGTTGGGAAAAACTCGACAGGTATTGCGCCAGGTCCAGGGACCCTCAGGCAATAGCTGTAGACGCTCTGGTAACACCGTGGGTGTACCAGTCAGGGTATGTGTTCCCTCCTCTGCCTCTCATACCCAAGGTACTGAGATTGATAAGATGGAGAGGAGTAAGCACTATATTCGTGGCTCCGGATTGGCCAAGGACTTGGTAACCGGAACTTCAAGAGATGCTCACGGAGGATCCGTGGCCTCTACCTCTAAGAAGGGACCTGCTCCAGCAAGGACCCTGTCTGTTCCAAGACTTACCGCGGCTGCGTTTGACGGCATGGCGGTTGAACGCCGGATCCTGAAGGAAAAAAGGCATTCCGGATGAAGTCATCCCTATCCTGATCAAAGCCAGGAAGGATGTAACCGCAAAAACATTATCACAGCAATTGGCGAAAATATGTTGCGTGGTGCGAGGCCAGTAAGGCCCGACGGTGGAAATTCAACTGGGTCGATTCCTACATTTCCTGCAAACAGGAGTGTCTATGGGCCTGAAATTGGGGTCCATTAAGGTTCAAATTTCGGCCCTGTCAATTTTCTTCCAAAAAGAACTAGCTTCAGTCCCTGAAGTTCAGACGTTTGTAAAAGGGGTACTGCATATACAGCCTCCTTTTGTGCCTCCAGTGGCACTTTGGGATCTCAATGTAGTTTTGGGTTCCAAAAGTCACATTGGTTTGAACCACTTAAATCTGTGGAGTTAAAATATCTCACATGGAAAGTGGTCATGCTGTTGGCCCTGGCCTGGGCCAGGCGCGTGTCAGAATTGGCGGCTTTATCCTGAAATAGCCCTTATCTGATGTTCCATTCGGACAGGGCGGAATTGAGGACTCGTCCTCAGTTTCTCCCTAAGGTGGTTTCAGCGTTTCACCTGAACCAACCTATTTGTGGTGCCTGCGGCTACTAGGGACTTGGAGGACTCCAAGTTGCTAAACGTTGTCAGGGCCCTGAAAATATATGTTTCCAGGGGGCTGGAGTCAGGAAATCTGACTCGCTGTTTATCCTGTATGCACCCAACAAGCTGGGTGCTCCTGCTTCTAAGCAGACTATTGCTCGTTGGATTTGTAGTACAATTCAGCTTGCACATTCTGTGGCAGGCCTGCCACAGCCAAAAATCTGTAAATGCCCACTCCACAAGGAAGGTGGGCTCATCTTGGGCGGCTGCCCGAGGGGTCTCGGCTTTACAACTTTGCCGAGCAGCTACTTGGTCAGGAGCAAATACGTTTGTAAAATTCTATAAAATTGATATCCTGGCTGAGGAGGACCTGGAGTTCTCTCATTTGGTGCTGCAGAGTCATCCGCACTCTCCCGCCCGTTTGGGAGCTTTGGTATAATCCCCATGGTCCTTACGGAGTCCCCAGCATCCACTTAGGACGTTAGAGAAAATAAGAATTTACTTACCGATAATTCTATTTCTCATAGTCCGTAGTGGATGCTGGGCGCCCATCCCAAGTGCGGATTGTCTGCAATACTTGTACATAGTTATTGTTACAAAAATCGGGTTATTATTGTTGTGAGCCATCTTTCAGAGGCTCCTCTGTTATCATGCTGTTAACTGGGTTCAGATCACAGGTTATACGGTGTGATTGGTGTGGCTGGTATGAGTCTTACCCGGGATTCAAAATCCTTCCTTATTGTGTACGCTCGTCCGGGCACAGTATCCTAACTGAGGCTTGGAGGAGGGTCATAGGGGGAGGAGCCAGTGCACACCAGATAGTCCTAAAGCTTTCTTTAGATGTGCCCAGTCTCCTGCGGAGCCGCTATTCCCCATGGTCCTTACGGAGTCCCCAGCATCCACTACGGACTATGAGAAATAGAATTATCGGTAAGTAAATTCTTATTATTAGCTTCTATTCCCTATATAGCCAAAGTAAGGCCAAGTAAATACTATACTAGGGTGGATTATTCTATAAAGGGCATATGGGGAATGCAAATAGAAAATGGAAATGTGGACCAGTGCTAATAAATATATTCCTAATTTTATATGGGGAATGCAGTCAAACCACATTTACCATTAGTATATCTGATCCTGCCCATAGGCACACACATATACACTTACATACATAGGGGTATATTCAACTGAAGTCGGATCCATTCATTTGTCGGAATGGATCCGACCTGGGCTATTCAATGCAATCTCAATTCAACTTTTAAAAAAGTCGAATTGAGATGCGGGAGCTGAGACGGTGGAGAGCTGCACTATAGCAGCATAGCTGGAGGATGTGTCACAGCCGCCGCTCACGGCAGCATCCACCCGGCTCCAGCAAGCGAGGTCCCACAACCTATTACACTGGAAATAGTACCTCACACTTTCCATACTGCTGGGCTGCCTGGCAGTGAGTGTCGTGTAGTCCCACCCCCATGCTTCCACTCCGTCCACGGCCCTAGTCCTATGCAGGGCAGTGCAGTCCTGTGCCTTGACCCCCACCCTCCCCATAATCCGGCTCTGACTGTACATGTTGACTGTCTGTCACTGCCGACGCCAGTGTCCAGCGGCACAGCTCAGCACTAGTGATCAATCAGACTCAAAGTAAACTACAGCTCCTAGCAGCCCTTGGTGCCAGGAGCTCCCAGCAACAAGGGATGCCGGGAGCTGTAGTTTATGTTGTGTCTGATTACAAGCGAGGTGTAGTGCGCTGCTGCCGGACACTGGCGCTGGCACTAACAGACAGTCACCAAGTCTAACAGTACCACTTGGTTCTACCCCCTGGTCATGGATGGCACAGTCGGACGGCACCCCCTCCTTGCCTGGCGCCCCAGGCGAGTGCCATCCTGGCCAATAGGTAGATACACCCCTGAGTGCACATTATAAACATAATGCCACACGGTAGTAGTACCCCTTACATATTATTCCACACAGAAGTACATACCTTATAGAAGAAGGAAAGCAGGTAAGGTAAAGCAAATATGGCAGGATGGCTACTCTCCTGTGGCCAGGCTCAGTTTTTGCATTGGGGATGTCAGGGGAGTCAGCAACTGCAGTAGGACAGCCTCAGCGAGGAAGAGCCAAGGGGATGCTATGCCTAACATGGCTGTAGTAGTTGCCTGTCAGCCTGGAAGGTGTTGCAGGAGCAGCTGCTATTCTCCCCTCATATATTACCACCTGCTGCTCCATGCTGCTGCCTCACCTTGTGTGCCTTGTAAGTCATTCCAGGTGTACCGGTGGTAACATACATCACAGTGGGAGCCTGGCAAATAAAGATCACAGCAGCTGCTGATTTTGCCCCCTGAGCATCCATGCTCTGTGAGGCAGTACGGGCCACACAGCCTTAGTTACGCCCCTTATCAACATCAATCCCGGTCAGCTATTGGATGCAGGGAGCTGTGCTATTAAGGACTTCAACTCCCTTGATACTGCAGGTTGCTGGGCGCATGTGCATCAGGGTAGACTGGAAGCTAGTAAATGAGCTGCACTAGGTAAGAGGATTATAGAAAAAGCCAGCTAGTGTGAAGGGCCAGTTTTCTGTTTGTGACGAAGCCAGTGGCTGCACCTTTGGATGTACCGGCCCTGGCTGTGTGAATTTCCTGGACACATACCTCCCAACTGTCCTGATTTTTGCAGGACAGTTATATTTATGTAACTGTTCTGCTATCCTACCAGCGGGCAGCAGAGTCCCGTGGTGGAAGGAAAGTTGGGAGGCCACCTGTCATTCGCTACTGTGCTAGCAGAGCAGTGGCGAATAGATGGTGTACGCATGCATGGGAGACAGAGAGGCTGGTGGCATGGTCAGCAGCTCACAGAGCTCTAGGCATGCCCCCACAATGACAAAAATTGGTCAGCATGTCTCGTGATGGTGGCATTCCCATGAAGCCATGCCCCTTTTGCAGAGGTCACGCCTCCTTTTTTGACCAGGATGCAGGAGTCCTGAGTCTGCTCTTTATAATGTTAGGAGGTATGTGGACATGATGGTTACTCAGATGTCTGAGTTTCGTGTAGAAAATCTGATGCTGTGTCTTGGGATGCAGCAGTGGATGAGAGAAGCCAGAAGAAGGTGTTTTTTTTTTACACATAATGACTTCTGTCATTAGCCCCTTAGATAGAAAGTATCTTTATTTAATTATTGGACATTCACAGAGTGATAGGATCTGCAATATATTCAGGCTATGGGCCTAATACAAGTTTGTACGCACATACTGTAGCATGTGCCATTTTCTCGGCTTCGCAACTAGTGATATTAGCAAGTGAAGCTGTCGCCCAGGAATGAAAATAGACGCCCACTGAAACCATCGCAAACTCATTTGCAATTGCGTACACATTTGCAGCCTATAGGCAACAGGAGGAACATTGGGTCTAAGGTTTGGCCTATGGCTACGCAGACTGGACACAGTAGTAGCAAAGCAGGCACCAAGTTTTTGTACATACGATTGCGCAGCTGATGACAGATACATGCCCCACAAATGGTAATGACACGCCTGTGATTTCCTACCACTCCCCGTTAAATCCTCCAAACGGTCACTTCCTGTCAATCATTCTCCCATGAAATTCTCATTGAGAGTGGGATTGCAGCGACACCTTGATGCATGCTCAGTTCGATCACAATCGCTCCATTGCATGAACATCGACCATACCGTACAAACCTGAATTAGGCCCATTGTTCATTAGGTCTAGAAGTAATATAAGGACTGTTTATTAGATCTGTAAGAACAGGAGAGATTTAGATTTTAATTAAACCATAAGAGTCAATTTTTTAGAAAATGGATCTCAAAGTTGAAGAACTGTAATTAATTAACTTTTTACTTTTAGGGGGTAATTCAGATCTGATCGTAGCTGTGCTAAATTTAGCACATCTACGATCATTTACTCAGACATGCGGTGGAAAGCCCAGCACAGGGCTAGTCCACCCTGCAAGTCTGGCTGTACCCCCCCACAAGGGTGCAAAAGCATCGCACAGCGGTGATGCTTTTGCACTCACTGAGTAGCTCCCTGCCAGCGCAGCTCCTGCGCGCTGGCAGGCTGTTACTCGCCACATCCCGGGTCGCAGCGGCTGTGCGTGAGGTCACGCAGCCGCCGCAGCTCACCCCGGCAACGGTCCTGACATGCCTTCGTTGTCTGCACCGCGCCCCACCAACGGCGTTCTAAGGCCGTTGGCACAACCCCTCTTGCCCCGCGACCGCCTCTGCCTGTCAATCAGGCAGAGGCGATCGCAGTCCTGAGATGCTTTTAGCATCTCACTGGGCTCCCGTGGTGCGCACTCCACAAAGGGATTCAGACTGCGATTGCTGCCGCTGCTGCGAGCCAGTCTGAATTAGGCCCTCAATTGTTTTCAGTGCTTCAATAATTTAGCACCATGTTTACTTTAGACTATTTTATAAAATGTTTTTACCGTACCATGGCAATGTTATGACAAAATAGGCAAAAACTGGACTGCCATACATGCGCAGTGTGTACTGAGGACTAGAGCCAAGAAGCAGTGTGATTGCTTTATGCTGTCACACTGCTTTCAACTGCTCTTATATCCTGGCAAGAGATTCTTAGTAAATTTATGTGAAAATATTCATTTCTCTAACGTCCTAAGTGGATGCTGGGGACTCCGTAAGGACCATGGGGAATAGCGGCTCCGCAGGAGACTGGGCACATCTAAAGAAAGCTTTAGGACTATCTGGTGTGCACTGGCTCCTCCCCCTATGACCCTCCTCCAAGCCTCAGTTAGATCTCTGTGCCCGAACGAGAAGGGTGCACACTAGGGGCTCTCCTGAGCTTCTTAGTGAAAGTTTTAGTTTAGGTTTTTTATTTTCAGTGAGACCTGCTGGCAACAGGCTCACTGCATCGAGGGACTAAGGGGAGAAGAAGCGAACTCACCTGCGTGCAGAGTGGATTGGGCTTCTTAGGCTACTGGACATTAGCTCCAGAGGGACGATCACAGGCCCAGCTTGGATGGGTCCCAGAGCCGCGCCGCCGGCCCCCTTACAGAGCCAGAAGGCAGAAGAGGTCCGGAAAATCGGCGGCAGAAGACGTCCTGTCTTCAACAAGGTAGCGCACAGCACTGCAGCTGTGCGCCATTGCTCTCAGCACACTTCACACTTCGGTCACTGAGGGTGCAGGGCGCTGGGGGGGCGCCCTGAGACGCAATAAAAACACCTTGGCTGGCGAAAATACATCACATATAGCCCCCAGGGCTATATGGATGAATTTTAACCCCTGTCAGAATCCATAAAAAAGCAGGAGAAAAGTCAGCGAAAAAGGGGCGGAGCCTATCTCCTCAGCACACTGGCGCCATTTTCCCTCACAGCTCCGTTGGAGGGAAGCTCCCCTGGCTCTCCCCTGCAGTCACTACACTACAGAAAGGGTTAAAAAAAAGAGAGGGGGGCACTAATTGGGCGCAGTATTAACTATACAGCAGCTATAAGGGGAAAAACACTTATATAAGGTTATCCCTGTATATATATAGCGCTCTGGTGTGTGCTGGCAAACTCTCCCTCTGTCTCCCCAAAGGGCTAGTGGGGTCCTGTCCTCTATCAGAGCATTCCCTGTGTGTGTGCTGTATGTCGGTACGTTTGTGTCGACATGTATGAGGAGAAAAATGATGTGGAGACGGAGCAGATTGCCTGTAATAGTGATGTCACCCCCTAGGGGGTCGACACCTGAGTGGATGAACTGTTGGAAGGAATTACGTGACAGTGTCAGCTCTGTATAAAAGACAGTGGTTGACATGAGACAGCCGGCTACTCAGCTTGTGCCTGTCCAGACGTCTCATAGGCCGTCAGGGGCTCTAAAGCGCCCGTTACCTCAGATGGCAGATATAGACGCCGACACGGATACTGACTCCAGTGTCGACGGTGAAGAGACAAATGTGACTTCCAGTAGGGCCACACGTTACATGATTGAGGCAATGAAAAATGTTTTACACATTTCTGATAATACGAGTACCACCAAAAAAAGGGGTATTATGTTCGGTGAGGAAAAACTACCTGTAGTTTTCCTGAATCTGAGAAATTAAATGAGGTGTGTGATGATGCGTGGGTTTCCCCCGATAACAACTGATAATTTCTAAAATGTTATTGGCATTATATCCTTTCCCGCCAGAGGTTAGGGTGCGTTGGGAAACACCCCCTAGGGTGGATAAAGCGCTCACACGCTTGTAAGGGCTCTACCTTCGCCTGAGATGGCCGCCCTTAAGGATCCTGCTGATAGAAAGCAGGAGGGTATCCTAAAAGGTATTTACACACATACTGGTGTTATACTGCGACCAGCAATCGCCTCAGCCTGGATGTGCAGTGCTGGGTTGGCGTGGTCGGATTCCCTGACTGAAAATATTGATACCCTAGATAGGGACAGTATATTTTTGCCTATAGAGCATTTAAAAGATGCATTTCTATATATGCGTGATGCACAGCGGAATATTTGCCGACTGGCATCAAGTCTAAGCGCGTTGTCCATTTCTACCTGTAGAGGGTTATGGACACGTCAGTGGTCAGGTGATGCGTATTCCAAACGGCATTTGGAAGTATTGCTTTATTAAGGGGAGGAGTTATTTGGGGTCGGTCTTTCAGACCTGGTGGCCACGGCAACAGCTGGGAATTCCACGTTTGTACCCCAGGTCGCCTCTCAACATGAGAAGACGCCGTATTATCAGGCGCAGTTTTTTCGTGGACAAGCGGGCAAAAGGTTCCTCATTTCTGCCCCGTGACAGAGGGAGAGGAAAAAGGCTGCAGAAATCAGCCAGTTCCCAGGAACAGAAACCCTCTCCCGCCTCTGCCAAGCCCTCAGTATACGCTGGGGCTTTACAAGCAGAATCAGGCACGGTGGGGGGCCCGTCTCAATGAATTTCAGCGCGCAGTGGGCTCACTCGCAAGTAGACCCCTGGATCCTTCAGGTGATATCTCAGGGGTATAAATTAGAATTCGAGACGTCTCCCCCTCGCCGTTTCCTAAAGTCGGCTTTACCGATGTCTCCTTCTGACAGGGAGACAGTTTTGGAAGCCATTCACAAGCTGTATTCCCAGCAGGTGATAATCAAGATACCCCTCCTGCAACAGGGAACGGGTTATTATTCCACACTGTTGTGGTACCGAAGCCGGACGGCTCGGTGAGACCGATTCTAAATCTAAAATCTTTGAACACTTACATACAGAGGTTCAAATTCAAGATTGAGTCACTCAGAGCAGTGATTGCGAACCTGGAAGAAGGGGACTACATGATGTCTCGGGACATCAAGGATGCTTACCTTCATGTCAAAATTTACCCTTCTCACCAAGGGTACCTCAGGTTTATGGTACAGAACTGTCACTATCAGTTCAGACGCTGCCGTATGGATGGTCCACGGCACCCTGGGTCTTTACCACGGTAATGGCCGAAATGATGATATTCCTTCGAAGGAAGTGAATTTTAGTTATCCCTTACTTGGACAATTCCCTGATAAGGGTAAGATCCAGGGAACAGTTGGAGGTCGGTGTAGCACTATCTCAGGTAGTGTTGCGGCAGCACGATTGGATTCTCAATATTCCAAAATCGCACCTGGTTCCGACGACGTGTCTTCTGTTCCTAGGGATGATCCTGGACACAGTCCAGAAAAAGGTGTTTCTCCCGGAGGAGAAAGCCAGGGAGTTATTCGAGCTAGTCAGGAACCTCCTAAAACCGAGCCAAGTCTCAGTGCATCAATGCACAAGGGTTCTGGGTAAAATGGTGGCTTCCTACGAAGCAATCCCATTCGGCAGATTCCACGCAAGAACTTTCCAGTGGGACCTGCTGGACAAATGGTCCGGGTCGCATCTTCAGATGCATCAGCGGATAACCCTGTCACCAAGGACAAGGGTGTCCCTCCTGTGGTGGTTACAGAGTGCTCATCTTCTAGAGGGCCGCAGATTAGGCATTCAGGACTGGGTCCTGGTGACCACGGATGCCAGCCTGCGAGGCTGGGGAGCAGTCACACAGGGAAGGAATATCCAGGGCTTATGGTCAAGCCTGGAGACATCACTTCACATAAATATCCTGAAGCTAAGGGACATTTACAATGCTCTAAGCTTAGCAAGACCTCTGCTTCAAGGTCAGCCGGTGTTGATCCAGTAGGACAACATCACGGCAGTCACCCACGTAAACAGACAGGGTGGCACAAGAAGCAGGAGGGCAATGACAGAAGCTGCAAGGATTTTTCGCTGGGCGGAAAATCATGTGATAGCACTGTCAGCAGTATTCATTCCGGGAGTGGACAACTGGGAAGCAGACTTCCTCAGCACGACCTCCACCCGGGAGAGTGGGGACTTCACCCAGAAGTCTTCCACATGATTAAAAACTCGACAGGTATTGCGCCAGGTCCAGGGACCCTCAGGCAATAAGCTGTAGACGCTCTGGTAACACCGTGGGTGTACCAGTCAGGGTATGTGTTCCCTCCTCTGCCTCTCATACCCAAGGTACTGAGATTGATAAGATGGAGAGGAGTAAGCACTATATTCGTGGTTCCGGATTGGCCAAGAAGGACTTGGTAACCGGAACTTCAAGAGATGCTCACGGAGGATCCGTGGCCTCTACCTCTAAGAAGGGACCTGCTCCAGCAAGGACCCTGTCTGTTCCAAGACTTACCGCGGCTGCGTTTGACGGCATGGCGGTTGAACGCCGGATCCTGAAGGAAAAAAGGCATTCCGGATGAAGTCATCCCTATCCTGATCAAAGCCAGGAAGGATGTAACCGCAAAAAACATTATCACCGCAATTGGCGAAAATATGTTGCGTGGTGCGAGGCCAGTAAGGCCCGACGGAGGAAATTCAACTGGGTCGATTCCTACATTTCCTGCAAACAGGAGTGTCTATGGGCCTGAAATTGGGGTCCATTAAGGTTCAAATTTCGGCCCTGTCAATTTTCTTCCAAAAAGAACTAGCTTCAGTCCCTGAAGTTCAGACGTTTGTAAAAGGAGTACTGCATATACAGCCTCCTTATGTGCCTCCAGTGGCACTTTGGGATCTCAATGTAGTTTTGGGTTCCAAAAGTCACATTGGTTTGAACCACTTAAATCTGTGGAGTTAAAATATCTCACATGAAAAGTGGTCATGCTGTTGGCCCTGGCCTGGGCCAGGCGCGTGTCAGAATTGGCGGCTTTATCCTGAAAAAGCCCTTATCTGATTTTCCATTCAGACAGGGAGGAATTGAGGACTCGTCCTCAGTTTCTCCCCAAGGTGGTTTCAGCGTTTCACCTGAACCAACCTATTTGTGGTGCCTGCGGCTACTAGGGACTTGGAGGCCTCCAAGTTGCTAGACGTTGTCAGTGCCCTGAAAATATATGTTTCCAGGACGGCTGGAGTCAGGAAATCTGACTCGCTGTTTATCCTGTATGCACCCAACAAGCTGGGTGCTCCTGCTTCTAAGCAGACTATTGCTCGTTGGATTTGTAGTACAATTCAGCTTGCACATTCTGTGGCAGGCCTGCCACAGCCAAAAATCTGTAAATGCCCACTCCACAAGGAAGGTGGGCTCATCTTGGGCGGCTGCCCGAGGGGTCTCGGCTTTTCAACTTTGCCGAGCAGCTACTTGGTCAGGAGCAAATACGTTTGTAAAATTCTACAAAATTGATATCCTGGCTGAGGAGGACCTGGAGTTCTCTCATTTGGTGCTGCAGAGTCATCCGCACTCTCCCGCCCGTTTGGGAGCTTTGGTATAATCCCCATGGTCCTTACGGAGTCCCCAGCATCCACTTAGGACGTTAGAGAAAATAAGAATTTACTTACCGATAATTCTATTTCTCATAGTCCGTAGTGGATGCTGGGCGCCCATCCCAAGTGCGGATTGTCTGCAATACTTGTACATAGTTATTGTTACAAAAATCGGGTTATTATTGTTGTGAGCCATCTTTCAGAGGCTCCTCTGTTATCATGCTGTTAACTGGGTTCAGATCACAGGTTATACGGTGTGATTGGTGTGGCTGGTATGAGTCTTACCCGGGATTCAAAATCCTTCCTTATTGTGTACGCTCGTCCGGGCACAGTATCCTAACTGAGGCTTGGAGGAGGGTCATAGGGGGAGGAGCCAGTGCACACCAGATAGTCCTAAAGCTTTCTTTAGATGTGCCCAGTCTCCTGCGGAGCCGCTATTCCCCATGGTCCTTACGGAGTCCCCAGCATCCACTACGGACTATGAGAAATAGAATTATCGGTAAGTAAATTCTTATTTTTCACTTTGTGAATTTACACTAAAGATATTTATCACATCTGCATTAAAAATACTTTGCTGATAAGCTATTGAAAGTAACCCATACCACCTTATAGTCATTACTATACTTAAGTGATTGTGTATATTTGTTATACCAAATACTTTAACTAATTTATTATTTTAGAAAATTACCCAACCTTCATACTCCTGGTGGAGTTCTTCAAATAAATACAAAATCCCTCTTGTATATGTCTGGTCTGATTTAATGTCTCTACCTAGGGGAAACATCCTTGCCTCTCTGCTGTGGTGTGAGAGAAAGGAAAAGCAATAGTGCTTCAAAAGAGGAAAGCCGGAGCAAGAGCTGATGCCTGCTGACACGCTACAATCATGTAAAATCTGGCCAGCGATAATCCAACAAATTTTAACACCAACAAATACATTTATTGGAGATGCCAGAGAGTGCCACAGTTTCTAGACCAAAAGCAAAGGTTTACATTTTAGATATAAATATTATTTTCTCTATGCAGGTATGTTCCAACTGCACACATTCTTTGGGTAATTGTGGACTTTTGTTGTTTAAATTTATCAATGGAAAGGTCTAACTAATCCTGATCTTGCAATTGAGAATTTTGGATTTGTGAGATATATGTGAATGATTGCATATTCTCTGTACAGAGCAGTGTAATGTGAATAAAAATAATAATATATCCATACTGTCACATTTGTTGCAAAATATGCTTCTTTGATCAAGCATGATATATGCTTGGAAGATTGCAGGATAAACTTTAGGGTTGGGTATGCTTTACCGGCGGCCGCAGTACTGTTACCAGTACATGTATACTGTATTTCATAACATGGATTAACAAGATATATTCCAATTGTACAGTGCAATGGAATTTGCTGCACTATATAAGAAACTTAATAAATAAATAATATGAGACTACACTTACTTGCTACAGAGGAACTACACAGCATTCAGCGTGACAGTCCCTTTTTTCTGGGACTGTCCTGCTGTCCCACCCCCAGAGCAGCGTTTTTTTTTTTTTTTTTTTGGGTGGGGGGGAGTTCGGAAGAGCACACACTGCTGCTCTGCCCATGGCAGTGCAGGAAGAATCTTGGGGCAGCCCAGCATCTCAGAGAGTGCTAGGCATGCTCCCAAAATCATGCTAACAGGAGTGCCGTGAGGCTCCACCCTATTTTCAGCCAAGCACCTCCAGAGCATGCAGGGTCCCGCTTCTGGAGGCTCCTAGGTTGAGAGGTATGACACAGTGATAATTCAAGCCACACATAGGGGTATATTCAATTAGTGTCGGATCCTCTCCAACGGAGATGATCCGACACTTCACTATTCAATTTGCGGGCATTTCCGACAGGTTTCTGACTGTTTCCGACAATACCTATCCAACTTGACTTGAATAGGTTGAAACCAGATTTGACCTAAAAAAGTAGGAAAATGCAGTTTTTCCGACTTGTCGGGTTAATTGAATACACCCCATAGCTTCCAAGCAGCAAAGGAGCAGCACAGGTGTTGTTGCTGTACGACAGCAATGTTCAGTATACTTAAGTATTCTATTTTTAGTACACATTCCATCACAAATTGCAGATATAAAAATAGATGGAAAAAATCTAAAATGCAGAATAAGTGTTGTGTTGAAGTGTAACATTGAATAATAGGGACTTTTCCAGGTGCCTAACTATCTAGAGTTGCCCCTGGAAAATGACGACCGCCTGTGTAACAAAGTAACAAAACTGAACCAACATACATTTCGTGTCCTTTGTCCCAAAATATCTACCAACTCAAGTTCTTTGCTCAATCAATTTAGGAAACTTTCGACTGCCTTTCAGCGTCGTTCTTTACTGGCTCCTATTTCCGATTACAAAACTTTAAGAGGACTACACCATTTTTGTGGAATTCTATTCCACAAACATGTACACCAAAATGCAATTGGCTCTTTACTTTCAGTATTAACCTACTTTTCTCTATAAACTGCTAATCTCTATACATATCAGTTTTGTCTTATTCCTGTGTTTGTCTAGTCCGGTGAAGGGTTACAAACTGCTGGTGCAATATAAATGAATGTTAATAATTATTACAATGTCATATATGGGTTGTGTTAAATGACCCACGTATTCAGGATCTTATTGACCTTTACAATAACAATGGATAGCAAACAGCTGATACAGGAAAACTTTATACTTTCCGCATGGTCATAGCTATGCACTGTATTCAATTTATATACAGATGGGTCCTCCGTTATCTTGGCTGGCTGAGGCGTTAGTCACAATCGGGCATACACAGCGTGCCTAGGCGCAGGGAGGCGCGCCTAGTCATATGGATGCGCACAGAGCGTTTGGCGTTACCTTTAAGTGTAATACCTGCGATCATCCACCAGATGTCGCTTTTTAAAATCATCTCCAGTAAAATACAATAAAGAAATACATAGTAAGAAGTTAGAACTACTTTACTGGTGCGTCTCATTACGCTACAATATGCTATAGTATGTCATACAGTATATTACAGTGTACAGACGTACTGTAAATACAGTAGTACAGTATATACAGATGCAAACGAATGTGATAAAGCCACAGTATAGTCCATTTACAGTACGTTAGGAATATGTGAGCGTCCAAGTCCCGCAGACAGATCAACAAATAAAACCAGTAGTGTACACAGACACAAACGGACGTGTTACAAGTACATTGTGGTCTATTAATATTAGGAATATTGTATGTTAGTGTGCTAATCCAGTAGCCATTACGGCATAATCAAAACCAATGGGCTTATTCATCTGTCGGCGGTGACGTGTCTGAGTGGTGAAGTGTTCCGCTTCCCATGATTAGAGTCCTGGGTTCGATTCCTAAAGTACTGTACGAATGCATGTTAGTTTCTTCCAGACACTTTATTATTTTTTTGATTTTTGTATCCATCGTACTGTACTATACTTTCACATTCAATAGAAGTGTGCACACAAGTTTTACATAAAGCAGGGCAAAGTTGCAAGAGCGTTTCTACTGTAAAATACACAGCGGCTACAAGGATAAGGTTCTATGCATCGTACGGTACACATACAATTCTGTAGCAGGGAAGACTCAATTGAAATGGCTACCACCTGTGACTCCTTGCCTCATGGCAGCCCTCAGCTATGGAGCGAGCGACTGCATAGGTTTTGCAAGTTACAGGGAAATGCTGAAGGAGCGTCACAATCCCCTAGCTAAAATACACAGAGGCGATAGGGCTAGGCGAGCTCTATGCACATTATGGATACACTCGACTCAATCACCTAGCAAGTTGACAAAATGGCCGCCGCCCGACTCCTCCCGCCTCGTGGCAGCACTCAGCTATTGACCGAGCGATGGCATAGGTTTTGCAGGCTACGGGGCAATGCTGAAGGAGCGTCGCAATCCCCTAGCTAAAATACACAGGGGCTATAGGGCTAGGCGAGCTCTGTGCACATTACGATACACCGGATTCGAATACATACTGTAGCAAGTTGTCAAAATGTCTGACACCAGTTATCCCTTGCTCCGTGGAGGCACTCTGCTACGGAGCAAGTGACGGCACAGGTTTTGCAGGCTACGGGGCAACGCTGAAGGAGCGTCACAATCCCCTAGCTAAAATACACAGGGGCTATAGGGCTAGGCGAGATCTATGCACATTACGATACACCGGATTCGAATACATACTGTAGCAAGCTGTCAAAATGGCTGACACCAGTTATCCCTTGCTCCGTGGAAGCACTCAGCTATCGAGCGAGCGATGGTATAGGTTTTGCAGGCTACTGGGCAATGCTGAAGGAGCGTCACAATCCCCTAGCTAAAATACAGAGGGGCGATAGGGGTAGGCGAGCTCTATGCACATTACGGATACACCGGACTCGATCGCCTAGCAAGTTGACAAAATGGCTGCCACCCGACTCCCCCTGCCTCGTGGCAGCACTCGGCTATGGAGCGAGCGACGGCATAGGTTTTGCAATCTACGGGCAATGCTGAAGGAGTGAGTAAGGATGATCCCTGGCAGCCATCATATACAACAATCACAATGAGCGTCTCAGACGTCGTGCATCTCAGACATCGTTTGTTCCAGGCATCCCAGATTGTTAATCTTGCGCCCAGGATATCAGTTCCCCTTGGTTTTGATTATGCCTTTTCTTTGAACACGGTATTTTCCACCGCATTAACCTATCCCCATCCCACTTCCCCCTTCACCGCTGGAAGCCTGCACAGTTCATGCAGTAGACAGGAAGGCAGGTCAGGTAAGGTTACAATAAATGTGCAACACAATACTACAGTATATTGTATATGAAAATCACATAGAGAGCTGTAGTCGCATTGATAATGTAGACGTGTAAATGGTACAGTAGCAGTGATCCCTTCTCATAAAGTACAACCCAGATTCTCTATCACTGATGATCTTCAGTACTGTGTTGCTTGAACAGTTAATTGCGTCAGGATACACTCATTTATATTTATTGGTATGTCTGTGGGTGCTCATTACCGCTGTCTATTTTAGATAGTGGAATCAGACGCTCATGCAGATGTACCCTGATTTATGTGATTTAAGGGGTCCCCACTCCCCCAGGGAACCCCGGCCAGGGGTGACTAGTTGGGGGGGAGGTTAATTCCACGGCCGCAGGGACCTATATAAATGTGCCCCCGGCTGTGGCATTATCTTCTTGGCTAGTGGAGCCCGGTGCTGGTTTTAAAAATACGGGGGACCCCTACATCTTTTGTCCCCCATATTTTTGAACCAGGACCGGACAAAGAGCCCGGTGCTGGCTGTCTAAATATGGGGGAACCCTATGCATTTTTACCCCTGTATTTTAACAAATAGTACCGACTGAAAGACCCCAAGGCTGGTTATGCTTAGGAGGGGGGACCCCACACAATTTTTTTAATGATTTTTACAAAGAAAAAAGGATTACAAAGAAAAAAAAAGTGAATGTCAGGGGGAAAAAAATATAGATTGGCACTTTGGGAATCGAACCCGGGACTCTCAGCGTGGGTGGTGGGAGCCTTCATTGCTTGCCCATGTCGCTGCATGGAAGATACACAAGTTCATATGTAAAAGTACTGCAAGCAGCAATTCCATCCCACTGGTGTTTGTTTATGCCGTTAGGGGACTCGGATGCTCATATTGCAAAACACTGTATTTTCCACCGCCTCCCCCTACCCCCATCGCCCTTCACCCCTGGCAGCCTACACAGTTCATACAGTAGAAAGGGAGGGAGGTCAGGTCAGGTTACAAAAAATGTGCAACACAATACTACAGTATACTGTATATGAAAATCACATAGAGAACTGCAGTCGCGTTGATACTGTAGATGTGTAAATGGTACAGGAGCAGTGATCCCTTCTCATAAAGTATAACACATATTCTCTATCACCGATGATCTACAGTACTGTGTTGCTCAAACAGTTAATTGCGTCATGATACACTCATTTATATTTATTGATATGTCTATGGGTGCTCATTACTGCGGTGTATTTTAGATAGTAGAATCAGACACTCATGCAGATGTGTCCTGATTTATGTGAAACCTGTGTGCACCCTTCCATTGAATGTATTACAATGGATTACAAAGAAAAAAAATTAATAAAGTGAATGTCAGGGAAAAAAAAAAAATAGATTGGCACTTTGGGAATCGAACCCGGGACGCTCAGCAGGGGAGACGGGATCCTTCATTGCTTGCCCATGTCGCTGCATGGAAGATTCACAAGTTCATGTGTAAAAGTACTGCAAGCAGCGATTCCTTCCCATTGCTGTTTGTTTATGCCGTTCAGGGACTTGGACGCTCATATACAAAACACGGTATTTAGTGCACTGTACATACTTTAAAGTCAATGATCTACATTATTCCTTTCACACATTAGTTACATCTGCATACACAAGTATATTAACATGTTAGTTTGCATCTGTATAAACTATTTATTTATTTGTTTAACTCTCTCCGTCTGACCATTGGTCACCATCTGTGCGTACAGTATGCAGTACAGGACTGTATATAGGGGGTTATTCTGAGTTGATTGCTAGCTGACGTTGTTCGCAGCAATCAGGCTAAAAATCAGCTGTTCTGCGCATGCGTATGGGCGCAGTACGCACACGCGAAGTACTTTCACACAAAACTATGCAGTTTTACACAAGGTCGACCGACTCTTTTCAGTCGCTTGGCTGATCGGTGAGTGATTGACAGGAAAGGGGCATTTCTGGGAGGTAAATTACCATTTTCCGGGAGTGTGCTAAAAAAACACAGGCGTGTCAGAAGATAACGCAGGTGTGCCTGGGGAAACGGGGGAGTGGCGGGCCGAACGCAGGGCGTGTTTGTGACATCAAAACAGGAACTAAACTGTCTGCAGTGATCGCAAGGTAGGAGTAGGTTTGGAGCTACTCTGAAACTGCATGAACATTTTTTCAAGCAGTTCTGCTAACCTTTCGTTCGCATTTCTGGTAAGCTACGATACACTCCCAGAGGGCGGCGGCTTAGTGTTTGCACTGCTGCTAAAAGCAGCTAGCGAGCGATCAACTCGGAATGAGGGCCATTAACATTATAGTCGTCACTGACCATTTGCCAGAGCTTGTACTGTAGATCAATCCGCCGCTATTCAATCTAAAGTACTGGATTAGTGGAGCATTAGCCACCCAATGGTGGAGATGTGTATTGCATGCTGAGTATCTAGTCGTGCCTCAACGCGCCTGTCCGTGATTAATCTCAGCAACCTAAGCTATCGCCTAGGCATGACTAAACCTACGTCTAGGCGCAGAAACAGCCAAGATAATCTTTAGTTGGCAGACGGAACCAGTATGATTTACCTACAATTAAAATTCCGACAGTAAAAATACCAACAACAATTGACAGATGGTCAAAATACCAACAAAGTCACAATACCATCATAGTCAAAATACTGACATTTAAAATGTCGACACGGTCAAAATACCGACATTTAAAATGTTGACAGTTCAAAAAGTCGACAGGAGTTTTTGATTTTTTTTGGGTGTGTATATCAACATAGGTCGACATAGACACAGTATAAGTGTACTGCATGCCCTCGCATGGCTCACTGTGCTCGCCATGCTTCGGGCGTGGTGTCTCGCTGCACTTGGCACACTATTATAGTCCCCCTTCACGTCCACTGGGATGGTGAAGTATGAACAAGTCAGTTTCAATGAAAATATCATGAAAAACTCATGTCAGTTTTTTGACCTGTGAACATTTTAAATGCCGGTATTTTGACCTTGTTGGTATTGTGACCTTGTCTGTATTTTTACCATTGGTCAATGGTTGTCTGTATTTTGATTGTAGGTAAATTGACTGCATCCCTTGCAGACAGCGGGGTAATATAACACCACTCTCTGTTGGCACAGTCACACATTTTTGTGCACACTTTCACGGCAATGGTTGATAGCATGGCACAAATATCCTTTTACCAGCTAGGTGTGGTGGCAATTCTACTTGAACCAACAGGGTAACTGTTGGTTTCTTCCAACGCACTAACAGAGCTCACATCATTTGGATTCAATAGTCCATAAATATATTAAAAAATAAATACATTTTGAGGCGCATTGATCTTGGCTGCTTGAACTCATTGGGGATGGCCCTGGCTTATTAGTGGTCAGCCCCAACATTAGTCTTCTTCATTGTTGCTTGTCCCTCTTCAAGGATAAGACACCTTATTACATGAATTGAACAGTTCATTCCCTCAACGCACCCTTGCTAAACCTAGCCTACATACAAATGCACTATTGTCACCAAGTTACATACAATGGGCGGGATGTACCAACCTGTTGCGGTACATCCCACCACACATTGCGCCAACACTAATCACCTATGCACCAACATATGCAATTAGTGTTGCAAAGGACAGCTCTTGCTATCAGAGCTGTTCTTCGCAATGCGTCTCTGTCCCTGGACTTCCAGGTATTGGCCCCGTCTGTGCATGCGCAGAGGACCGTGGCGGCCACGAGGCATGCTGGGAAGGATCCACCACAAAGCGCAAAGCAAAAAGAAGCCCGATAACTGGGCTTGGTACATCCACTAAGTTGCAAATAAAGATGCAACTGAGATGCGTACCACTCTGAATCGCCCATAGAGCTTGGCAACAGAGCATACATAATGCTAGAAATCACAAACTCCATCTGCAATACAGACTTAAGTGAAAGTGGGGGAGATGCATCAATCCTTGGAAGAGAGAGGTAAAGTGGAGTGAGATAAAGTACTTGCCTACCTGACCCTCTCCATGAGGGAGAAAATGCTCTGTCACTGGACTTTCCTTGTAATGTATGATTGCCATCACCTGTGGTGAAACACCGTTCTTATTAATTACCTAGCTCACCACAGGTGATGGCAATCATACATTACCAGGAAAGTCCAGGAACAGAGCATTTTCTCCCTCATGGAGAGGGTCCGGTAGGCAAGTATGGTACCAACCAATCGATTGGTTGGTACTTTATGTCTCTCCAAGCTTTGATAAATCTCCACCACTATCTGCTGTTTTGATTGTTGTGGAACTGTCTCACACTCTCAGGACTTTGTCCTGGATACAAGTAGATTGGTATGTATATCCATTTCATGGTGAAAGCAGAGCCACATGCATTTAAGAGTGGTGTGCAACCAAGTACTGTCTAAAGAACTTGCTACACCCCTTCAGGCTGGTTACTTCCACATACGGCTGTATTTTGTCTGGGGGCCTGTATCGTGTGTGTGTGTGTGTGTGTGTGTGTGTGTGTGTGTGTGTGAAGGGGGGGAGTGGCATATGTTTGCCTTGCATCCCTCCATAGTGGCATCAACCCTGTGCTTACTTCATAGGTATCTGGACGATAGGTTAACAGTAATAAAGTCAGTCGATAGGATGACCCTATCTGGTCAACATGCTTGACAGATATCTGGTCTGACAGATAAAAATGTGCTTAACCTATCTACCTAAACCCTATCTGGTTGACATTTAAAAATAGGTCAACATGGTCATTAGGTCGACATGTAAAAGGTTGTCAGGAACAAAAAGTCAACAGGTACAAATGGTTGATATACCAATCGGCAACACATATGGTTGACATTTTCTTCTACTTTTCCATACTTTACCATGCACGTGGACTACGATTGTGAATAGTAATATGTGCCGAGCGCACCTTGCCCGAAGCAAGGGCAGAAGAAGGGGCAGAAGAACAGAAATCCACATTAAATGCAGCCCCAGGCACTGCTTCGAGGCTAAATGAACCATTGAGGCTAATTAAATTCAGCCCTTAATCTTGATTTGCAAATGTCCCAAACCCAATTCTCATTGAACATGGGGGGAACATGAAGTGGTGCTATGTTTCCATATTCCATTTTATGTGGGAAAAGAGGTACAGCGGTGCCCATCCCAAGTGCTCTATAAATATATGACTGATCTAAATCTATTGCATAACAATTGCTCTTGTTTTGCACCTGTGGGCCTATAGAGTTTGACCCACTCAATTCTTAGGTAACATTTAGATCCTGCTTGTGTGATACATCTGCAGCTAGAAGTATGCCTTGCATAAGAGCTGGTCCTGAACAGTTTTGGGGACATAGTCAAGACTTTGGGGTCTATTTACTAAGCCTTGGACGGAGATAAAGTACCCACCAACCAGTTCATGCTGGTCATTCCGACCCGATTGCTCGCTGCAGTTTATTGCAGCGCAGCGATCGGGTTGGATCTGCGCATGCTGGGCGGCTGAAGGCCGTTGTATTGTAGCGATCGCCTCTGCCTGATTGAAAGGCAGAGGCGGTCGCTGGGTGGGAGGGGCCGTTTAGGGAGGCGCGGTCCGGCCAACGCAGGTGTGGCCGGACCAATGGGGGGGGCGGGCCACGGCGGCTGCGTGACATCACATGCAGCTGCTGCGACCCAGGCAGCGAGGAGGTTCTCCCGGCCAGCTGCAGGAGCTGCGCTGGCCGGGAGTTACTCCTCAAATGCAAAAGCAATGCCGCTGTGCGATGCTTTTGCATTTCTGCACGGGGGGGCAGCACTGACATGCGGGGCGGACTAGCCCTGTGCTGGGCGTCCCCCCGCATGTCTGAGTACCTGATCGTAGCTGTGCTCTATTTAGCACAGCTATGATCAACTCGGAATGACCCCCCATAACTGTAATTTTTTTTACAACATGGCAGATAGGAGCTGATTGGCTGGTACTTTATCTCTGGCCACTTTATCTCCATCCAAGGCTTAGTAAATAGACCACTATTCATGAAGCAGTGAAAACAGTGGAGAAGTGAGTCAGTGGAGAAGTTGCCTATGGCAACCAATGAGTGTTGAGGTAAGATTTTTAAAGTGCATTCTATAAAATTATGCGTAGCAGCTGATTGTTTGCCATGGCCAACTTCTCCACACTTTTCACTGCTTCATGAATAGATCCCTATGGGGGACATGTACTAAGCAGTGATAAAAGTGGAGAAGTGAGCCAGTGGAGAAGTTGCCCATGGCAACCAATCAGCAATGATGTAACATTTATAATTTGCATACTATAAAGGTATAAAGAGCAGCTGATTGGTTGCTATGGGCAACTTCTCCACTGGCTGACTAAAATGTCTATCATAGACTGTTCTTCATCCATCCGCATACACCAACATCCATAAAGAAATAACTGACACTGACACCAGAATAATGTTTGCCAATAGAATTGTCAGCTTTTATTAAAACAAATGGTATGGTGGCAAGGAGGGACGGCCTATTTAAATGTCCCTATTTATTCTAACCTTTCCTTTTAACTGTGGCTGACCACAACACAAGAGGAGGCAAGGGCCCAACTTCAGCCCGGCCTCCATCGCATAACAAGGAGGGGGTTTTAAGGGCCCAATTTCAGCCCAGCCCCCATACATCCCAAGGGGAGGCTTTTAAGGGGCCCAATTTCAGCCCAGCCCCCCACTGATCACAAGGGGCTATCATAGGCCATTTGCCACCCCTTGTGTTACTTGCTCTTTATCGGGAATACCGTGGCCAACTCTCCACTCAAGGTATTCCCCAACTCCCACCCAAAGGTGCTCAGGTGTGTACCAACTCCACCGGAGACCGAAGCCCACCTGGTCCGATGGAACTCCGGCCCCGTAATGTATCAAACTCCACCACCTTCACATCTCCAGAGCACCTATAAAACTCTTTAAATTACAGCCACAATTTCAGGCCGTCCCAACCCGCCACAGTTTCAACGAAACCCCCGCCACCATACCTCTACCTTAAACCTATCCTTAACTACTCCTAAAATCCTCCAACCTATCAATAAAATTCCTGAGTAAGAACTGCTAACAATAAATCCTCCATAAAAATTTCCATACCCCTCAAATTCAGATGGACACCATCGGCCATATAAAGATGAGGAGCAGAAACTGAAATTGAGGGATGTGGGACCACAAACCCCCAATTTTCGCTAACAGCTCTGCCCACCACAGAATTGATCCGGCGCTGGATCAACTCAATGGCAGCAGGTCTGTCCGCACCTCTCCACACCAAACGAGGGATAATGTCCCACCATCCTACACTCAAAAAGCACAACCTGTTCTGCAGATTAACTAAGTCCCTAACTATAGCTTTACGAAGATCTAAACCAGACCTTCTGGTCAAATCATTTCCGGCAACATGGAACACCACCCTCAAGGGGTATCCCGACCTCTCCAACTGCTGCCAAAAAAGCGGGATGACTTGCTCCCACCGAAGTCCCCTCACTCCGATCCATCTGACCAGATTAGCTTCCGGGGACTGAAGGCACTCCACACCAGATCTTTCACCATAGTACACGTATGAGTGCCCCATAATCCAAATCGGACACTCATCCAAGCGCAAATCTGAAAATACAAAAGCATTCACAGAAACTTATCGAACAAAAACCCCTAACACCAAAATCTTGCAACAACATTACCCCAAAAACATCCCATTATAAACTTGCTAAAATGGTTTTATTATTAATTTATTAAATAGTTTAATTTGGCCTCTAATGTGAGAATTTTTGAAACGGGAATTACCTTTCATTACAAAAAGGGGAGGGAGGTTAGGTAAGGGGGATCAGACTTGACGAGAGGCGAAAAACACACCTGCCAGGCGGGTATGAACCCCAAGGCTTAAGGCACCTGACAGGATAAAAAATTCCTCAAGACCCCCAAATATGGCGAGTGGCTGAAACCTCAAGTCTGATTTTTTTTTTTTTTAAACAGGTCAAAACCTGATATATTTCCGAAATACATCAGACTTCCACCTCCCCAGAGCTCTAATTTGCCCGCTCGAACAGCCTTCAGCGGCTGCTGCTGTCGCCGCACCTATCCGAAACGAATGAGTACCATATCTCGATACCGGCAAACCCATCGTGCAAATACAACGTTCCAACACCCATCTAAATTGAAATTGAGTCTCTGGCATACCATCCAAATGCTGCAACCATGGACCGGGAATATCAGTCCTTGTTTTCACATAAACCCTTGCCAAGGACACAGGACAAATCTCTTTGTCGTCCACACATCTCAAAACAACCCAACAACCTTAGCCCAATTGGTCCGTTTTGGAACGTTGTACTTTGCACCATAAGCCTCCTTCTTCCAATGACACGTGTTCACGAAGCATAGGTGACATTGCTGATTTTGAAGCTGCCACCAGTTCACTGACTCTAAAGGCCCCAAAAAAGTAGAGATGAGCGGGTTCGGTTTCTCTGAATCCGAACCCGCACGAACTTCATGTTTTTTTTCACGGGTCCGAGCGACTCGGATCTTCCCGCCTTGCTCGGTTAACCCGAGCGCGCCCGAACGTCATCATGACGCTGTCGGATTCTCGCGAGACTTGGATTCTATATAAGGAGCCGCGCGTCGCCGCCATTTTCACACGTGCATTGAGATTGATAGGGAGAGGACGTGGCTGGCGTCCTCTCCATTTAGATTAGGAGAGAGAGAGAGAGATTGACCTGAGGCTGATACTGTAGAAGAGAGTGCAGAGTTTAGTGACTGACCACAGTGACCACCAGCAGTGCAGTTGTTTTATTTAATATATCCGTTCTCTGCCTGAAAAAAACGGTACACACAGTGACTCAGTCACATACCATATCTGTGTGCACTGCTCAGCCCAGTGTGGTGCATGCCTGCATCATCTATGTATATATTATATATCTGACTGTGCTCAGCTCACACAGCTTATAATTGTGGGGGAGACTGGGGAGCACTGCAGTGCCAGTTATAGGTTATAGCAGGAGCCAGGAGTACAAGACAGTCACATACCATATCTGTGTGCACTGCTCAGCCCAGTGTGCTGCATCATCTATGTATATATTATATATCTGACTGTGCTCAGCTCACACAGCTTATAATTGTGGGGGAGACTGGGGAGCACTGCAGTGCCAGTTATAGGTTATAGCAGGAGCCAGGAGTACATATTATATTAAAATTAAACAGTGCACACTTTTGCTGCAGGAGTGCCACTGCCAGTGTGACTGACCAGTGACCTGACCACACTGACCACCAGTATAGTTAGTAGTATACTATATTGTGATTGCCTGAAAAAGTTAAACACTCGTCGTGTGACTTCACTTGTGTGGTGTTTTTTTTTTTATTCTATAAAAAACTCATTCTGCTGACAGACTAGGGATGGACATCGAAAGCAAAACATCATATGATGGCAATGCTCCACCATTGAAACTTTCGATGCAATGGTTACTAACCATCACATCAAAAGTATTCGATGGTGAAAACTATTTATATGACTAGTTCATGCGCAAAAGCCTGCATTTTCGTTTACAATGTGGGAATTGGGATCGGGGGCAGGGCCAGACTCTGAGAAACATATTACTTTATCACTGGACATTGTGTGTATAATATACATATATAATATACATACACAATGCCCAATGATGAAGTAACATTGCCCCCTCAGTGCCAAATATACAATGCCCCCACTGTGCCAGATATACTATGCCCCCACAGTGCCAGAGATACATTGCCCTTACTGTGCCAGATATGCAATACCCCCACAGTGCCAGATATGCAATGCCCCCACAGTGCCAGATATGCAATGCCCCCACAGTGCCAGATATACATTGCCCCCACAGTGCCAGATATACAATGCCCCCACTGTGCCAGATACATTGCCCCCCACTGTGCCAGATATGCAATGCCCCCACAGTGCCAGATATGCAATGCCCCCACAGTGCTAGATATGCAATGCCCCCACTGTGTCAGATATACAATGCCCCCACAGTGCCAGAGATACATTGCCCCCACTGTGCCAGATATACAATGCCCCCACAGTGCCAGATATGCAATGCCCCCACAGTGCCAGATATGCAATGCCCCCACAGTGCCAGATATACATTGCCCCCACAGTGCCAGGTATACAATGCCCCCACTGTGTCAGATATACAATGCCCCCACTGTGTCAGATATACAATTCCCCCACAGTGCCAGATATACAATGCCCCCCTGTCGCAGATATACATTGTCCCACTGTGCGCTCATTGCCCCCCACCCCTTACCGCTGGCTCTGTTTCTTCTATGTGATGGGCAGAGAGCGCAGCATAGCGTCTCTCTTGCCCCTCAATTCTCTTTGATGCCCGGTCTCACTCTCCAACGGCGGCGGGGTCAATCTGAAATGATGCGCCGGTTCGTTACCCAATCAGAGCTCGCGGACCGGCAGCCAATCAGGAGCCGCGGCTGCTGGTCCATGAGCTCTGATTGGCTAGTAAACCGGTGCCTTATTCAGATTGACCGCGCCGCCACCGATGGAGAGTTAGACTGGGCATCCAAGAGAATTGAGGGGCAGGAGAGGCGCTGCGCTCTCCTCCCCTCACACAGAACGAAGCCAGCGGAATGCAGTATTGTGAACGGCCCGGTGGTTCTTACAATAATGTGGATGGCAACTTGCTCAGTGCACGGTTTGCTTTGCTGTCTCACATGGGACCAATTCCGATGATTATGGTGTGGAGTTTGTATGTTCTTTCCATGGTTTTTGTGTTTTCTCTTGGGTTTTTCCCACAGTCCAAAACATACTCAAGCAAAGACTTTGTCCATAGCCCTCCTAAATTATTCCCCCTGATCAATGGTGGTGTATAGCTGGAGAGATATAAATATCAGTGACATCACTCTGTCTCCTCTGAATCCTCCTGAGCTCCGAGTGTCTGTGGCTTCTGCTGCTGCAGGGTAAGGTCTGGGATCTGATTGGCTCTCTGAGTCAGTAAGAGCCAATCAGAGCTTGCAGTGGGCCCTGTTGCCTAGCAGCAGCCTAGAGAGGGGAGGGGGTGAGGGGACTGGCTGAGCAGGCTCATGTCTGAAACAGACAGCCTCCAACAGACTTAGGAAGTTTCCCTGATAGACACAGCAGCAAGGGGAGGCATAGCTATTTGGAATTAGAAAAAAAAAACCCACCATCGGAAGACCATCGAATGACTATCATTCGATGGTAAAAAACATCGGGAGGCCACCATTAAATGCTAAAAACACTACCATCGAAACGAAAACATCGATGGTTCGGAAACATCGACCATCGATGTCCATCCCTATGACAGACAGTGTCCAGCAGGTCCGTCATTATATAATATATATACCTGTCCGGCTGCAGTAGTGATATATATATATTTTTTATATCATTATTTATCATCCAGTCGCAGCAGACACAGTACGGTAGTTCACGGCTGTAGCTACCTCTGTGTCGGCACTCGGCAGTCCATCCATAATTGTATACCACCTACCCGTGGTTTTTTTTTCTTTCTTCTTTATACATACATACATACTACGACATCTCTTTATCAACCAGTCTATATTAGCAGCAGACACAGTACAGTACGGTAGTTCACGGCTGTGGCTACCTCTGTGTCGGCACTCGGCAGTCCGTCCATAATTGTATACCACCTAACCGTGGTTTTTCTTTCTTTCTTCTTTATACATACATACTACGACATCTCTTTATCAACCAGTCTATATTAGCAGCAGACACAGTACAGTACGGTAGTTCACGGCTGTGGCTACCTCTGTGTCGGCACTCGGCAGTCCGTCCATAATTGTATACCACCTAACCGTGGTTTTTTTTTCTTTCTTCTTCATACATACATACTACGACATCTCTTTATCAACCAGTCTATATTAGCAGCAGACACAGTACAGTACGGTAGTTCACGGCTGTGGCTACCTCTGTGTCGGCACTCGGCAGTCCGTCCATAATTGTATACCACCTAACCGTGGTTTTTTTTTCTTTCTTCTTTATACATACATACTACGACATCTCTTTATCAACCAGTCTATATTAGCAGCAGACACAGTACAGTACGGTAGTTCACGGCTGTGGCTACCTCTGTGTCGGCACTCGGCAGTCCGTCCATAATTGTATACCACCTAACCGTGGTTTTTTTTTCTTTCTTCTTCATACATACATACTACGACATCTCTTTATCAACCAGTCTATATTAGCAGCAGACACAGTACGGTAGTTCACGGCTGTAGCTACCTCTGTGTCGGCACTCGGCAGTCCGTCCATAATTGTATACTAGTATCCATCCATCTCCATTGTTTACCTGAGGTGCCTTTTAGTTGTGCCTATTAAAATATGGAGAACAAAAATGTTGAGGTTCCAAAATTAGGGAAAGATCAAGATCCACTTCCACCTCGTGCTGAAGCTGCTGCCACTAGTCATGGCCGAGACGATGAAATGCCAGCAACGTCGTCTGCCAAGGCCGATGCCCAATGTCATAGTACAGAGCATGTCAAATCCAAAACACCAAATATCAGTAAAAAAAGGACTCCAAAACCTAAAATAAAATTGTCGGAGGAGAAGCGTAAACTTGCCAATATGCCATTTACCACACGGAGTGGCAAGGAACGGCTGAGGCCCTGGCCTATGTTCATGGCTAGTGGTTCAGCTTCACATGAGGATGGAGGCACTCAGCCTCTCGCTAGAAAAATGAAAAGACTCAAGCTGGCAAAAGCAGTAGCACCGCAAAGAACTGTGCGTTCTTCGAAATCCCAAATCCACAAGGAGAGTCCAATTGTGTCGGTTGCGATGCCTGACCTTCCCAACACTGGACGTGAAGAGCATGCGCCTTCCACCATTTGCACGCCCCCTGCAAGTGCTGGAAGGAGCACCCGCAGTCCAGTTCCTGATAGTCAGATTGAAGATGTCAGTGTTGAAGTACACCAGGATGAGGAGGATATGGGTGTTGCTGGCGCTGGGGAGGAAATTGACCAGGAGGATTCTGATGGTGAGGTGGTTTGTTTAAGTCAGGCACCCGGGGAGACACCTGTTGTCCGTGGGAGGAATATGGCCGTTGACATGCCTGGTGAAAATACCAAAAAAATCAGCTCTTCGGTGTGGAACTATTTCAACAGAAATGCGGACAACAGGTGTCAAGCCGTGTGTTCCCTTTGTCAAGCTGTAATAAGTAGGGGTAAGGACGTTAACCACCTCGGAACATCCTCCCTTATACGTCACCTGCAGCGCATTCATAATAAGTCAGTGACAAGTTCAAAAACTTTGGGTGACAGCGGAAGCAGTCCACTGACCAGTGAATCCCTTCCTCTTGTAACCAAGCTCACGCAAACCACCCCACCAACTCCCTCAGTGTCAATTTCCTCCTTCCCCAGGAATGCCAATAGTCCTGCAGGCAATGTCACTGGCAATTCTGACGAGTCCTCTCCTGCCTGGGATTCCTCCGATGCATCCTTGCGTGTAACGCCTACTGCTGCTGGCGCTGCTGTTGTTGCTGCTGGGAGTCGATGGTCATCCCAGAGGGGAAGTCGTAAGCCCACTTGTACTACTTCCAGTAAGCAATTGACTGTTCAACAGTCCTTTGCGAGGAAGATGAAATATCACAGCAGTCATCCTGCTGCAAAGCGGATAACTGAGGCCTTGACAACTATGTTGGTGTTAGACGTGCGTCCGGTATCCGCCGTTAGTTCACAGGGAACTAGACAATTTATTGAGGCAGTGTGCCCCCGTTACCAAATACCATCTAGGTTCCACTTCTCTAGGCAGGCGATACCGAGAATGTACACGGACCTCAGAAAAAGACTCACCAGTGTCCTAAAAAATGCAGTTGTACCCAATGTCCACTTAACCACGGACATGTGGACAAGTGGAGCAGGGCAGGGTCAGGACTATATGACTGTCACAGCCCACTGGGTAGATGTATGGACTCCCGCCGCAAGAACAGCAGCGGCGGCACCAGTAGCAGCATCTCGCAAACGCCAACTCTTTCCTAGGCAGGCTACGCTTTGTATCACCGGTTTCCAGAATACGCACACAGCTGAAAACCTCTTACGGCAACTGAGGAAGATCATCGCGGAATGGCTTACCCCAATTGGACTCTCCTGTGGATTTGTGGCATCGGACAACGCCAGCAATATTGTGTGTGCATTAAATATGGGCAAATTCCAGCACGTCCCATGTTTTGCACATACCTTGAATTTGGTGGTGCAGAATTATTTAAAAAACGACAGGGGCGTGCAAGAGATGCTGTCGGTGGCCAGAAAAATTGCGGGACACTTTCGGCGTACAGGCACCACGTACAGAAGACTGGAGCACCACCAAAAACTACTGAACCTGCCCTGCCATCATCTGAAGCAAGAAGTGGTAACGAGGTGGAATTCAACCCTCTATATGCTTCAGAGGTTGGAGGAGCAGCAAAAGGCCATTCAAGCCTATACAATTGAGCACGATATAGGAGGTGGAATGCACCTGTCTCAAGCGCAGTGGAGAATGATTTCAACGTTGTGCAAGGTTCTGATGCCCTTTGAACTTGCCACACGTGAAGTCAGTTCAGACACTGCCAGCCTGAGTCAGGTCATTCCCCTCATCAGGCTTTTGCAGAAGAAGCTGGAGACATTGAAGGAGGAGCTAACACGGAGCGATTCCGCTAGGCATGTGGGACTTGTGGATGGAGCCCTTAATTCGCTTAACAAGGATTCACGGGTGGTCAATCTGTTGAAATCAGAGCACTACATTTTGGCCACCGTGCTCGATCCTAGATTTAAAGCCTACCTTGGATCTCTCTTTCCGGCAGACACAAGTCTGCTGGGGTTGAAAGACCTGCTGGTGAGAAAATTGTCAAGTCAAGCGGAACGCGACCTGTCAACATCTCCTCCTTCACATTCTCCCGCAACTGGGGGTGCGAGGAAAAGGCTCAGAATTCCGAGCCCACCCGCTGGCGGTGATGCAGGGCAGTCTGGAGCGACTGCTGATGCTGACATCTGGTCCGGACTGAAGGACCTGACAACGATTACGGACATGTCGTCTACTGTCACTGCATATGATTCTCTCACCATTGAAAGAATGGTGGAGGATTATATGAGTGACCGCATCCAAGTAGGCACGTCACACAGTCCATACTTATACTGGCAGGAAAAAGAGGCAATTTGGAGGCCATTGCACAAACTGGCTTTATTCTACCTAAGTTGCCCTCCCACAAGTGTGTACTCCGAAAGAGTGTTTAGTGCCGCCGCTCACCTTGTCAGCAATCGGCGTACGAGGTTACATCCAGAAAATGTGGAGAAGATGATGTTCATTAAAATGAATTATAATCAATTCCTCCGCGGAGACATTGACCAGCAGCAATTGCCTCCACAAAGTACACAGGGAGCTGAGATGGTGGATTCCAGTGGGGACGAATTGATAATCTGTGAGGAGGGGGATGTACACGGTGATATATCGGAGGGTGATGATGAGGTGGACATCTTGCCTCTGTAGAGCCAGTTTGTGCAAGGAGAGATTAATTGCTTCTTTTTTGGGGGGGGTCCAAACCAACCCGTCATATCAGTCACAGTCGTGTGGCAGACCCTGTCACTGAAATGATGGGTTGGTTAAAGTGTGCATGTCCTGTTTTGTTTATACAACATAAGGGTGGGTGGGAGGGCCCAAGGACAATTCCATCTTGCACCTCTTTTTTCTTTTCTTTTTCTTTGCGTCATGTGCTGTTTGGGGAGGGTTTTTTGGAAGGGACATCCTGCGTGACACTGCAGTGCCACTCCTAAATGGGCCCGGTGTTTGTGTCGGCCACTAGGGTCGCTAATCTTACTCACACAGTCAGCTACCTCATTGCGCCTCTTTTTTTCTTTGCGTCATGTGCTGATTGGGGAGGGTTTTTTGGAAGGGACATCCTGCGTGACACTGCAGTGCCACTCCTAAATGGGCCCGGTGTTTGTGTCGGCCACTAGGGTCGCTTATCTTACTCACACAGTCAGCTACCTCATTGCGCCTCTTTTTTTCTTTGCGTCATGTGCTGATTGGGGAGGGTTTTTTGGAAGGGACATCCTGCGTGACACTGCAGTGCCACTCCTAAATGGGCCCGGTGTTTGTGTCGGCCACTAGGGTCGCTAATCTTACTCACACAGTCAGCTACCTCATTGCGCCTCTTTTTTTCTTTGCGTCATGTGCTGATTGGGGAGGGTTTTTTGGAAGGGACATCCTGCGTGACACTGCAGTGCCACTCCTAAATGGGCCCGGTGTTTGTGTCGGCCACTAGGGTCGCTTATCTTACTCACACAGTCAGCTACCTCATTGCGCCTCTTTTTTTCTTTGCGTCATGTGCTGATTGGGGAGGGTTTTTTGGAAGGGACATCCTGCGTGACACTGCAGTGCCACTCCTAGATGGGCCAGGTGTTTGTGTCGGCCACTAGTGTCGCTTAGCTTAGTCATCCAGCGACCTTGGTGCAAATTTTAGGACTAAAAATAATATTGTGAGGTGTGAGGTATTCAGAATAGACTGAAAATGAGTGGAAATTATGGTTTTTGAGGTTAATAATAATATGGGATCAAAATGACCCCCAAATTCTATGATTTAAGCTGTTTTTTAGTGTTTTTTTAAAAAAACACCCGAATCCAAAACACACCCGAATCCGACAAAAAAAATTCGGTGAGGTTTTGCCAAAACGCGGTCGAACCCAAAACACGGCCGCGGAACCGAACCCAAAACCAAAACCCGAAAAATTTCAGGCGCTCATTTCTACAAAAAAGGCCATAACGAAACACAATGTAAATAAAAGTGCTTCGTAATCAGATGCACAGACATCATGCAACACGACCGCCATGCGCCGCAATATTGGAATGGTTATTGGTCTACGTGCATCTTGTACAGGGGGCATAACTCGAGCCCAACCTTTTAGAATCTTTGCTAGAAAGAAAGACTTCATGCCGGCCATCAAGTCTCAAGAAATAAGAAAGAGCAGACAGTAAACGTGTTACAAACCCTCTTGATCTGCCTGCTCTAAAACATTCCCACACGTAATCCAATAACATTGCATAATCGGTCTTACCTTGTTCCTGATGCAAGCGAACATATCTTTCCCACTCTCCGAGAGCATTTCTGTACCCTCGAAGGGTGGAGGGAGCCAAGGATCGCAGAGCTAAGCCCTCCAATCCGGGCGTATCACCTGCCAGGCATAAGATGGGCAAGGGTCACCAGATACATTCGCATCCGGAGCTAGCACCCTAAACCTGCGCCACTCGAAACGCGATAGCGCATCCGCCACGCCGTTTTCAATGCCCGGAACATGCTTAGCGTGAAAACTTATATTTGATTGAAGGCAGCGCAACACTATTTGTGCCAACAACCGCAGTACTGGCATGCCGGAAGCTCTCTGACTGTTAACCGCCTGAACCACCCCCAAGTTATCACACCAAAAAACTACTGACAAGTTGGCTAAAACCTCATGCCATAACTCCAGAGCCACCATGATAGGGAATAATTCTAATAATAACAAGTTGCTAGTGAGTCCCTCTTCAACCCAAGATTTTGGCCATGGGGAAGCACACCACCTGCCCTCCAAAAATGCTCCAAACCCCGTAGAACCTGCTGCATCGGTGAATAATTGCAACTCAACATTGGAAATGGGTATGGACTGCCAAATAGGGTAGAGATGAGCGCCTGAAATTTTTCGGGTTTTGTGTTTTGGTTTTGGGTTCGGTTCCGCGGCCGTGTTTTGGGTTCGAACGCGTTTTGGCAAAACCTCACCGAATTATTTTTTTCGGATTCGGGTGTGTTTTGGATTCGGGTGTTTTTTTCAAAAAACCCTAAAAAACAGCTTAAATCATAGAATTTGGGGGTAATTTTGATCCCAAAGTATTATTAACCTCAAAAAACATAATTTACACTCATTTTCAGCCTATTCTGAACACATCACACCTCACAATATTATTTTTAGTCCTAAAATTTGCACCGAGGTCGCTGTGTGAGTAAGATAAGCGACCCTAGTGGCCGACACAAACACCGGGCCCATCTAGGAGTGGCACTGCAGTGTCACGCAGGATGTCCCTTCCAAAAAACCCTCCCCAAACAGCACATGACGCAAAGAAAAAAAGAGGCGCAATGAGGTAGCTGTGTGAGTAAGATTAGCGACCCTAGTGGCCGACACAAACACCGGGCCCATCTAGGAGTGGCACTGCAGTGTCACGCAGGATGGCCCTTCCAAAAAACCCTCCCCAAACAGCACATGACGCAAAGAAAAAAAGAGGCGCAATGAGGTAGCTGTGTGAGTAAGATTAGCGACCCTAGTGGCCGACACAAACACCGGGCCCATCTAGGAGTGGCACTGCAGTGTCACGCAGGATGGCCCTTCCAAAAAACCCTCCCCAAACAGCACATGACGCAAAGAAAAAAAGAGGCGCAATGAGGTAGCTGACTGTGTGAGTAAGATTAGCGACCCTAGTGGCCGACACAAACACCGGGCACATCTAGGAGTGGCACTGCAGTGTCACGCAGGATGTCCCTTCCAAAAAACCCTCCCCAAACAGCACATGACGCAAAGAAAAAAAGAGGCGCAATGAGGTAGCTGTGTGAGTAAGATTAGCGACCCTAGTGGCCGACACAAACACCGGGCCCATCTAGGAGTGGCACTGCAGTGTCACGCAGGATGTCCCTTCCAAAAAACCCTCCCCAATCAGCACATGATGCAAAGAAAAAGAAAAGAAAAAAGAGGTGCAAGATGGAATTATCCTTGGGCCCTCCCACCCACCCTTATGTTGTATAAACAAAACAGGACATGCACACTTTAACCAACCCATCATTTCAGTGACAGGGTCTGCCACACGACTGTGACTGATATGACGGGTTGGTTTGGACCCCCCCCAAAAAAGAAGCAATTAATCTCTCCTTGCACAAACTGGCTCTACAGAGGCAAGATGTCCACCTCATCTTCACCCTCCGATATATCACCGTGTACATCCCCCTCCTCACAGATTATCAATTCGTCCCCACTGGAATCCACCATCTCAGCTCCCTGTGTACTTTGTGGAGGCAATTGCTGCTGGTCAATGTCTCCGCGGAGGAATTGATTATAATTCATTTTAATGAACATCATCTTCTCCACATTTTCTGGATGTAACCTCGTACGCCGATTGCTGACAAGGTGAGCGGCGGCACTAAACACTCTTTCGGAGTACACACTTGTGGGAGGGCAACTTAGGTAGAATAAAGCCAGTTTGTGCAAGGGCCTCCAAATTGCCTCTTTTTCCTGCCAGTATAAGTACGGACTGTGTGACGTGCCTACTTGGATGCGGTCACTCATATAATCCTCCACCATTCTATCAATGTTGAGAGAATCATATGCAGTGACAGTAGACGACATGTCCGTAATCGTTGTCAGGTCCTTCAGTCCGGACCAGATGTCAGCATCAGCAGTCGCTCCAGACTGCCCTGCATCACCGCCAGCGGGTGGGCTCGGAATTCTGAGCCTTTTCCTCGCACCCCCAGTTGCGGGAGAATGTGAAGGAGGAGATGTTGACAGGTCGCGTTCCGCTTGACTTGACAATTTTGTCACCAGCAGGTCTTTCAACCCCAGCAGACCTGTGTCTGCCGGAAAGAGAGATCCAAGGTAGGCTTTAAATCTAGGATCGAGCACGGTGGCCAAAATGTAGTGCTCTGATTTCAACAGATTGACCACCCGTGAATCCTTGTTAAGCGAATTAAGGGCTGCATCCACAAGTCCCACATGCCTAGCGGAATCGCTCCGTGTTAGCTCCTTCTTCAATGCCTCCAGCTTCTTCTGCAAAAGCCTGATGAGGGGAATGACCTGACTCAGGCTGGCAGTGTCTGAACTGACTTCACGTGTGGCAAGTTCAAAGGGCATCAGAACCTTGCACAACGTTGAAATCATTCTCCACTGCACTTGAGACAGGTGCATTCCATCTCCTATATCGTGCTCAATTGTATAGGCTTGAATGGCCTTTTGCTGCTCCTCCAACCTCTGAAGCATATAGAGGGTTGAATTCCACCTCGTTACCACTTCTTGCTTCAGATGATGGCAGGGCAGGTTCAGTAGTTTTTGGTGGTGCTCCAGTCTTCTGTACGTGGTGCCTGTACGCCGAAAGTGTCCCGCAATTTTTCTGGCCACCGACAGCATCTCTTGCACGCCCCTGTCGTTTTTTAAAAAATTCTGCACCACCAAATTCAAGGTATGTGCAAAACATGGGACGTGCTGGAATTTGCCCATATTTAATGCACACACAATATTGCTGGCGTTGTCCGATGCCACAAATCCACAGGAGAGTCCAATTGGGGTAAGCCATTCCGCGATGATCTTCCTCAGTTGCCGTAAGAGGTTTTCAGCTGTGTGCGTATTCTGGAAAGCGGTGATACAAAGCGTAGCCTGCCTAGGAAAGAGTTGGCGTTTGCGAGATGCTGCTACTGGTGCCGCCGCTGCTGTTCTTGCGGCGGGAGTCCATACATCTACCCAGTGGGCTGTCACAGTCATATAGTCCTGACCCTGCCCTGCTCCACTTGTCCACATGTCCGTGGTTAAGTGGACATTGGGTACAACTGCATTTTTTAGGACACTGGTGAGTCTTTTTCTGACGTCCGTGTACATTCTCGGTATCGCCTGCCTAGAGAAGTGGAACCTAGATGGTATTTGGTAACGGGGGCACACTGCCTCAATAAATTGTCTAGTTCCCTGTGAACTAACGGCGGATACCGGACGCACGTCTAACACCAACATAGTTGTCAAGGACTCAGTTATCCGCTTTGCAGTAGGATGACTGCTGTGATATTTCATCTTCCTCGCAAAGGACTGTTGAACAGTCAATTGCTTACTGGAAGTAGTACAAGTGGGCTTACGACTTCCCCTCTGGGATGACCATCGACTCCCAGCGGCAACAACAGCAGCGCCAGCAGCAGTAGGCGTTACACGCAAGGATGCATCGGAGGAATCCCAGGCAGGAAAGGACTCGTCAGACTTGCCAGTGACATGGCCTGCAGGACTATTGGCATTCCTGGGGAAGGAGGAAATTGACACTGAGGGAGTTGGTGGGGTGGTTTGCGTGAGCTTGGTTACAAGAGGAAGGGATTTACTGGTCAGTGGACTGCTTCCGCTGTCACCCAAAGTTTTTGAACTTGTCACTGACTTATTATGAATGCGCTGCAGGTGACGTATAAGGGAGGATGTTCCGAGGTGGTTAACGTCCTTACCCCTACTTATTACAGCTTGACAAAGGGAACACACGGCTTGACACCTGTTGTCCGCATTTCTGGTGAAATACCTCCACACCGAAGAGCTGATTTTTTTGGTATTTTCACCTGGCATGTCAACGGCCATATTCCTCCCACGGACAACAGGTGTCTCCCCGGGTGCCTGACTTAAACAAACCACCTCACCATCAGAATCCTCCTGGTCAATTTCCTCCCCAGCGCCAGCAACACCCATATCCTCCTCATCCTGGTGTACTTCAACACTGACATCTTCAATCTGACTATCAGGAACTGGACTGCGGGTGCTCCTTCCAGCACTTGCAGGGGGCATGCAAATAGTGGAAGGCGCATGCTCTTCACGTCCAGTGTTGGGAAGGTCAGGCATCGCAAACGACACAATTGGACTCTCCTTGTGGATTTGGGATTTCAAAGAACGCACAGTTCTTTGCGGTGCTTTTGCCAGCTTGAGTCTTTTCAGTTTTCTAGCGAGAGGCTGAGTGCTTCCATCCTCATGTGAAGCTGAACCACTAGCCATGAACATAGGCCAGGGCCTCAGCCGTTCCTTGCCACTCCGTGTGGTAAATGGCATATTGGCAAGTTTACGCTTCTCCTCCGACAATTTTATTTTAGGTTTTGGAGTCCTTTTTTTTCTGATATTTGGTGTTTTGGATTTGACATGCTCTGTACTATGACATTGGGCATCGGCCTTGGCAGACGACGTTGCTGGCATTTCATCGTCTCGGCCATGACTAGTGGCAGCAGCTTCAGCACGAGGTGGAAGTGGATCTTGATCTTTCCCTAATTTTGGAACCTCAACTTTTTTGTTCTCCATATTTTATAGGCAGAACTAAAAGGCACCTCAGGTAAACAATGGAGATGGATGGATTGGATAGTTTACTAGTATACAATTATGGACGGACTGCCACGGTTAGGTGGTATAAAAAAACCACGGTTAGGTGGTATATATTATAATAATAATACAATTATGGATGGACGGACTGCCTGCCGACTGCCGACACAGAGGTAGCCACAGCCGTGAACTACCGCACTGTACACTGGTTGATAAAGAGATAGTAGTATACTCGTAACAACTAGTATGACACTATGACGACGGTATAAAGAATGGAAAAAAAACCACGGTTAGGTGGTATATATTATAATAATAATACAATTATGGATGGACGGACTGCCTGCCGACTGCCGACACAGAGGTAGCCACAGCCGTGAACTACCGCACTGTACACTGGTTGATAAAGAGATAGTAGTATACTCGTAACAACTAGTATGACACTATGACGACGGTATAAAGAATGGAAAAAAAACCACGGTTAGGTGGTATATATTATAATAATAATACAATTATGGATGGACGGACTGCCTGCCGACTGCCGACACAGAGGTAGCCACAGCCGTGAACTACCGCACTGTACACTGGTTGATAAAGAGATAGTAGTATACTCGTAACAACTAGTATGACACTATGACGACGGTATAAAGAATGGAAAAAAAACCACGGTTAGGTGGTATATATTATAATAATAATACAATTATGGATGGACGGACTGCCTGCCGACTGCCGACACAGAGGTAGCCACAGCCGTGAACTACCGCACTGTACACTGGTTGATAAAGAGATAGTAGTATACTCGTAACAACTAGTATGACACTATGACGACGGTATAAAGAATGCAAAAAAAACCACGGTTAGGTGGTATATATTATAATAATAATACAATTATGGATGGACGGACTGCCTGCCGACTGCCGACACAGAGGTAGCCACAGCCGTGAACTACCGCACTGTACACTGGTTGATAAAGAGATAGTAGTATACTCGTAACAACTAGTATGACACTATGACGACGGTATAAAGAATGAAAAAAAAACCACGGTTAGGTGGTATATATTATAATAATAATACAATTATGGATGGACGGACTGCCTGCCGACTGCCGACACAGAGGTAGCCACAGCCGTGAACTACCGCACTGTACACTGGTTGATAAAGAGATAGTAGTATACTCGTAACAACTAGTATGACACTATGACGACGGTATAAAGAATGAAAAAAAAACCACGGTTAGGTGGTATATATTATAATAATAATACAATTATGGATGGACGGACTGCCTGCCGACTGCCGACACAGAGGTAGCCACAGCCGTGAACTACCGCACTGTACACTGGTTGATAAAGAGATAGTAGTATACTCGTAACAATTAGGATGACACTATGACGGTATAAAGAATGAAAAAAAAACCACGGTTAGGTGGTAGGTATATAATAATAAATAATACAATTCTGGTCGGACGGACTGCCTGCCGTGTGCCGACACAGAGGTAGCCACAGCCGTGAACTACCGCACTGTACACTGGTTGATAAAGAGATAGTAGTATACTCGTAACAATTAGGATGACACTATGACGGTATAAAGAATGAAAAAAAAACCACGGTTAGGTGGTAGGTATATAATAATAAATAATACAATTCTGGTCGGACGGACTGCCTGCCGTGTGCCGACACAGAGGTAGCCACAGCCGTGAACTACCGCACTGTACACTGGTTGATAAAGAGATAGTAGTATACTCGTAACAATTAGGATGACACTATGACGGTATAAAGAATGAAAAAAAAACCACGGTTAGGTGGTAGGTATATAATAATAAATAATACAATTCTGGTCGGACGGACTGCCTGCCGTGTGCCGACACAGAGGTAGCCACAGCCGTGAACTACCGCACTGTACACTGGTTGATAAAGAGATAGTAGTATACTCGTAACAATTAGGATGACACTATGACGGTATAAAGAATGAAAAAAAAACCACGGTTAGGTGGTAGGTATATAATAATAAATAATACAATTCTGGTCGGACGGACTGCCTGCCGTGTGCCGACACAGAGGTAGCCACAGCCGTGAACTACCGCACTGTACACTGGTTGATAAAGAGATAGTAGTATACTCGTAACAATTAGGATGACACTATGACGGTATAAAGAATGAAAAAAAAACCACGGTTAGGTGGTAGGTATATAATAATAAATAATACAATTCTGGTCGGACGGACTGCCTGCCGTGTGCCGACACAGAGGTAGCCACAGCCGTGAACTACCGCACTGTACACTGGTTGATAAAGAGATAGTAGTATACTCGTAACAATTAGGATGACACTATGACGGTATAAAGAATGAAAAAAAAACCACGGTTAGGTGGTAGGTATATAATAATAAATAATACAATTCTGGTCGGACGGACTGCCTGCCGTGTGCCGACACAGAGGTAGCCACAGCCGTGAACTACCGCACTGTACACTGGTTGATAAAGAGATAGTAGTATACTCGTAACAATTAGGATGACACTATGACGGTATAAAGAATGAAAAAAAAACCACGGTTAGGTGGTAGGTATATAATAATAAATAATACAATTCTGGTCGGACGGACTGCCTGCCGTGTGCCGACACAGAGGTAGCCACAGCCGTGAACTACCGCACTGTACTGTGTCTGCTGCTAATATAGACTGGTTGATATTTAAAGAGATATTAGTAGTATACAACAATACTATACTGGTGGTCAGGCACTGGTCACCACTCCTGCAGCAAAAGTGTGCACTGTTAATTAATATAATTGTACTCCTGGCTCCTGCTAACAACCTGCAGTGCTCCCCAGTCTCCCCCACAATTAATTATAAGCTTTTAATTTATACATTGATGACTGTGCAGCACACTGGGCTGAGCTGAGTGCACACAGACTGAGTCACACTGTGTGACTGACTGTGCTGTGTATCGTTTTTTTTTTCAGGCAGAGAACGGATATAGCAGAGAGAACTGAACGGATATATTATATTAAATAAAAGTTAACTAGCAACTGCACTGGTCACTGACTGTGGTAAACTAACTCTGTCTGCGACTCTGCACAATCTCTCTCTATCTAATCTATCTATCTCTATTCTAATGGAGAGGACGCCAGACACGTCCTCTCCCTATCAATCTCAATGCACGAGTGAAAATGGCGGCGACGCGCGGCTCCTTATATAGAATCCGAGTCTCGCGATAGAATCCGAGCCTCGCGAGAATCCGACAGCGTCATGATGACGTTCGGGTGCGCTCGGGTTAACCGAGCAAGGCGGGAAGATCCGAGTCGCTCGGACCCGTGGAAAAAAAAGTGAAGTTCGTGCGGGTTCGGATTCAAAGAAACCGAACCCGCTCATCTCTAAAATAGGGACACCATTAAAGGTGGCCAGGAACTCTTCCCAAATGTGTAAATCCCTGCGAATTTCTTTGGATAATCTTATAAAATGACTGAGTTTTTTAATACCCGCTGTGGATCTCTCCAACTTCCTGCTAAAAACTTTACCCATGGGTATAACTCGACAAGCAAAATTGAGAGACCCCAATAATGATTGGGCCTGTTTGAGCGTCAAATTGCCGTTTGCCAATGCCACAATTATTTCCCCCTTTAATTTGTCTATCTTTTCCTTGGGTAAACGACAGCATCCTTCTATGGTATCAAGTTCTATTCCCAAGAACGTCAACACCGATGTGGGACCTACAGTCTTCTCCTCGGCCACTGGGACCCCAAATTCCTTCAATAATGACAACGCATTTAATAAAATATTACCACATATGTCAGATCCGGCTGGACCCATAAACAAAAAATCATCTAAGTAATGCACAATTCCAAACTGACCTGAATTTTTGGAAATGCACCAATGCAGAAAACTGCTGAATTTTTCAAAATATGAACAAGATATGGAGCAACCCATTGGAAGACATCTATCCACATAAAAACCGTCATCCAGACGGAAACCTAGATAACGAAAAAATTCAGGGTCAATGGGCAACAGCCGAAAAGCCGATTCTATATCAATTTTACTCATAAGAGCCCCACTACCGAATGATCTCACCTTGTCTAAAGCGTCCTCAAAGGACTGATACACTACCATGGACAAACTCTCAGGAATTGCATCATTCACTGAAGACCCTCTTGGAAATGATAAATGCTGTATTAGCCTGAATTTACCCGGAGTCTTCTTTGGAACAACCCCAACTGGGGACAAAATTAAATCAGGCAATGGGGGGCAACTAAAAGGACATACCATCCTACCCAAAGCAACTTCCTTATCAACTTTTTCTTTTAACATAACTGGGAACTCCTGAGCCGAACGTAAATTGCCAATCCGACCACATAACTTGGCTTTTTATAGGCAACGGAAAACCTTTTGAGAAACCTAACCTTATAAACTCAGAATCGTCTCTATTTGGATAGTGATCCAACCAATGCAATAATTTGTTCAACTTAACTGGAGTAGGTGCCCTACTTAGACACACCCATTGCTGGGATTCGTTGTTGTTGCTGCTTGTGCCAACTACCTCTCCCACTAGCCGTTTGCTGGCAGTTTTTAATGGGATGGGTTCCTTCACAGCGGATACAAACATGCCGAAAACGACACTCGAACCCTAGGGTACATTGACTATTATTGAAGGCATAGCATTTGCCTGAACGATTCTTACCCACCATCCATCTGTTACTGGAATTACCTCGTTTATCCGCCAGACCCTCTAAACCACTCTTAAGAGGTTGAGTAACATCTACAAAAATCTCCACATCTTTTTTACCAAAATCCATGATCTCCTTCCCATTTTGTTTTCTACGAAACTCCTCATCATAGGACCTCCATGCTGTTCCGCGCCCGGATCTGGCCAATTCGTGTAACAAATACATATATTTAATTATGTTCATGTGCTCCTGAGGCCTGGATTCCAAATAACAAGCTGCAAAAATAAGCATGCCCTTCTGCCAGTTAGAGTAAGACTTATAAGCCTCCTCACCTATACCTGATTTCTTTTTAGCCGCTTCAAATGCTTTTCTCCCTTTGCTAGTTAAAGCAAACATATTAACAAATTTTCCTTGTCTAATCCGCTCCCTAATTCTGGGTCGTATTCCTCTCAAAACTGCAGTATTAGCGCATTGCAAAGAATCCTCAGGACCCTCCTCCGAGGACATGCTGGAGCTACTATGTCTGCGCCTTCTTTTATGTCTTGCATTGTAACCCCTGCATCTGCTATCACATGAACCTGAGGACTCAGAGGAAGAAGTAGATGAGTCCCTGTGACCTCTGCGCCTATGCTTACGCTTTTGTGACGCTTTCTTCCCACATCCTTTCTCTGTAACTGCGCCCCTGTTACCTGACCCAACTACTGCATCATTTTGGCGCGCTGCAGGGTGCACGACCGACTCACCATGAAGATCTCCCTCGTCCAGTGCAGACTCCACCACCGCCGCTGATTCCCCAGAATCGTCCTGCACTTCAGGGGCTGCAAAGAACTCCTCTGTAGAAATGCAAGGAGAAACATCTACCAAAAACTCATTAATATTCCTATTGCCTCTATTACTTCCACCCGATCTGGGCTGTAAAACAGCCGCTCCTAATTCACCAACGCCATTCCCCTGCAAACCGTCAGGATTCTGTTCCCTCAAAAAATTCCTTTCGGTGTTATTAGCATTCAGCACCGGGACCAGCGCTGATATAACCGAGGTGCATATAGACACTACCTCAGACGAGTTGAATCCAGCTCCATAACTTCCAAAACGCACCGCATCAGCATATGACTTCCCTGGTACTGTGCCCCTCATACAATGTACCTCTGGTGCCCCTCTTTTACCCCTAATATTACACGTGGCGGGCCTTCCTTGCTGCCTTCCAGCATTTCTAATACCCGATGTGCTCGCGCCCTGGCTCGCTCCAACCGTGTCAACGCCAATATTTATCGCATTAACCGGACCCTTGTTAATACCATTGTTAGGTGCCCCCTCTCCTTGCACCGACTCTTGTACCCTTGTACCTCTCCCATTGTGCTCACCTCTAGTAAGAACAGAACTGTGTCGACCACCTCTGGCAGCCACGGACCCCCGCGGGCCCACGGGGCGACCACGTCGTACCTCAGGCACATGCACTCCTGAGGTAACTCCCCGGGATGTTACCATTCTCCTCAACACCCCTCTCGACGACGCCGCCATAGCCCCAACACTTCGCGACATGGTGTTCACGGTAACCGGTTCTTCAGAATAATTTCCTAAACTACTAGTCAAACCAGCAGCTCGTGTCACAGACGCGCTACTGACCCGGCCTCTGCGTGACGCAGCTTCGCCCGCCAAAACCCTCTCAGGCGGTCGAGCCCGACCCCTGGCGGCGACATTACCAACATTGTTCCTAGCCTGACTTCTTGTTTGTAATGACCGCTGCTGCCCCCTCCCTGACACTAAGACAGCAGCATCCCCTTCCCCGCTGTCAATAAAACGAACAGGGGGACGCACCGCACGACTAGGCCTCGGCATGTTAGAAGATAGGAAAGATAGCTAAGAAAAAGGCAAAGAATAAAAGAGGGTTGAAAAGATTAGAGATTAGTAAAGATGGAAAGGAAATAAGAAGAAAAATACCACAAAATCACAAATAATACACAGTTCAATACAAAACAAATGCAGAGCACTTCACTGTTCAATTTTCACTGAGGAAAAGGGGGAGAACCTATTCAGTCCTCTCCTTATAAGGGCTAAGCCCCTCCCATCACCAGACTCCTCAGTCAACTCATAGGCCCACTGTTACCATGGATACCTCCACTTATCACAGCTGCTTCATTCAGCCTGCTATTCAGAATTTTATGTCACTACAGCATACCCTCCAACATTTTACACATAAAAATCGGTACAATTCCTTAAAAGGGGCGTGGTCATGGGTAAAGGGGCGTGGCTACGCCCATTTTCCTATACTTTCAATGGAAGTCTGCAGAGCCAAAAATCGGTACAGACCATTAAAAAAAAGGTACTGTACCTATTAAAAAGGTACAGTTGGAGGGTATGCTACAGCCATATAAAATGTCCTCCGTTCTCTTTCTCCACTTTTATCACTGCTTAGTACATGTCCGTCTGGTATCCCCTTCACTACTTATGTGGGAGCTTTTGCGCATTGTTTAAATAGTGTGCACTAACATATATAAATTATATCTCAAACAAAATGAATGAATGCCTACAGACTCCGGCCTCATCCCACACAAGTGTCTCTCCAGCCACCCCACTTACCTTCTTTGATGTCTTCTGGCTGACCGTTGCTGTTTTCTGGCTGCTTGTAACAACAGCTCCTCTGCTCTGCTTGTCTTACCAGTGCTGCATGATGTTGTCACGCACGCTGCGCTGCAATGAACAAAAATAACACAACTTTATTGCACTGGCCACAGCCAGTGCAATAAAGCTACTGCGGCTACAGCTGCTGCAATAAAGCTACAGCCCAAAATTGCTAATTAGAATTTAGATCCAGTTTGCCCAGATGCCCCTAGGCTTTTCAGAGGCCTCTAGCATTTACCTATACTCAGGGCCCAACTGACCATCTGGCACTTCTGGCAAATACCAGAAGGGCTGATGACCTGATGGGCTGGTCCGGCCGCACGGCAAATATACAGACCGGAGCTGGAGGAACAGCTCTGCCTCCCGGCGCTCTGCTCGGCCGCCTGGCATACAGAGACATAGGGGCATGCCCAGGGGTGTTCCCGAGGGCCAGTGGCGTAGCTACCATAGGTGCAGGGGATGCGGCTGCTATGGGGCCCAGGCTGTCACAGGGGCCCGGGACCCACCGCTCACCCTGCACCAAGTCAGTAACGCTGAAGCACTCACAATGCTCTGCCTGTGTATGTATGAACACAGAACGCAGTAAGGAGGAGCCGCTGCCGTACGAGCAGCGGTTGAGAGGGATCGCGGAATAATGGGCAGGGGGGCAGTCAACACCTTGTTTCCACCGCTGCCGGGTGTCTGGCTGCTGGGCGCCGCACACCTCCTCCCCGGGACACTGAAGCAGCTCCTCCCGCCATGGTGGCATCCGGTATGTGAAGTACAGTGCCCAGCTGTAAGGGCACCATCTCCCGTCACTGCCCACACACCCGCCACCTTTCAGAAAGTTTCACTGCGGCTCCCCGCCCACCAGCTCTGCTTGTCCAGGTGCCTTCCTGTACAATACATGCGGACATCTCACAGAGACAGCGGCACTGCATGAATAAACACACACCAATGTGAGTCATTGCCTGCGGCAACAGCATGGAGCATTGTAGTGACAATGGTGGATGGGGGGCCCTTTAAAGATTTTGCTGTGGGGCCTCCAAAGTTCTAGTTATGCCCCTGCCGAGGGCCATAGTATGGCAGCCGCAAAGCAGGAGGAGGAAAAACAGAGGGGGTAAACACTGACTCGGACTCTGAGACTAGGAAGGGAAACAAGGCAGGCCAGAGGCGACAGCAGGAGACACTGACAGACGGCACATGCCAGAGCTCTGCCCGACCTCTTTATATGTCTCACTGTCTGCTTGTAGCTGTGCAGCGGGGGTTACTTCTGTCCTGCAGCACCACTGTCTGCCCCCACTGCTGCAGCATCTCTCTCTTTCCCGGAAGCTGCAGCACGTCTCAACTTGAGACAGTAGTGCTGAGAGGGGTGGGTGGGGAGTGGGTACAAATTACCCGGGCTGATGTACTGGTGCCCCCCCCCCCCCCCGTGTTGGAATGGCAATTCATTTTGTTTTATATTAACGCATATAGTCAGGCCCACTTTATTAAGCCACACCCTCACCCCTTTACCGGGGCCCGCTGTCATGCAGCTCTTTCTGCCCCTCAGGCTGCCGCGGCACAGCTCTCTCTGCCCCTCAGGCATTTCTGGGATATTATTTTCATTAATGCATAGTGGGATTATCAGGTCTGGATTGACAGATCTAGGGTATTATTTTCATTGTGGCATTGGGGGATTATAAAATTGGGGGGGCAATTTTGGTACATTATTTTCATTGGGAGTTTGGGGGGGGTTTCAGAACTGTGGAGTGTCATATTTGGGGCATTATTTTCATTGAGAGTTGGGGGGTTTTCAGATCTGTGGAGTGTCGTATTTGGCGCATTATTTTCATTGCGGCATTGGTAGATTATCAGATTGGTGGAGGGCAATTTTGGTGCATTATTTTCATTCAGAGTTCGGGAGGGTTTCAGGTCTGTGGGGAGGTCAGTTTTGGGGCATTATTTTCATTGAGAGTTTGGGGGGGTTTCAGATCTGTGGAGTGTCGTATTTGGGGCATTATTTTCATTGAGAGTTGGGGGGGTTTCAGATCTGTGGAGTGTTGTATTTGGCGCATTATTTTCATTGCGGCATTGGTAGATTATCAGATCGGGGGGGGGGGGCAATTTTGGTGCATTATTGTCATTCAGACTTCGGGAGGGTTTCAGGTCTGTGGGGAGGTCAGTTTTGGGGCATTATTTTCATTCAGAGTTTGGGGGGTTATCAGGTCTGTGGGGATTTACATTTGGGGCTTTATTTTCATTGAGGAATTGGGGGTTTGTGAGGTCAGGTCAGTTGGGGCATAGCATATATAGTGTTTTTAATTTATTTGAATTAAACAAGTAAATAGTTAAATACAGCTACAGTACTTCCATAGCGGCTCTACCTTGGTGTAATGTGTATAAGGAGCTCAACCATATTGTAACGTATATAAGGGGCTATACTGTGTGGCATAACATGTATAAGGGCCTCTACTGTGTTGTATAACATGTATAAGGGATACTACTGTTTGGTGTGATGTGAATGACGGACACTACAGTGCGGTGTAATGTGAATAGGTACTATTCTGTGGCCACGCACATTCCCAATGAAGCCATTATTTATTTATTATATTACCAGTTATTTATATAGTGCACACATATTCCACAGCGCTTTACAGAGAATATTTTGCAATTCACATCAGTCTCTACCTCATGGGAGCTTAAAATCTATATTCCTTACCACATACACACACATACAAGGTTATTTTTTGTTGGGAGCCAATAAACCTACCAGTATATTTTTGTATTGTGGGAGGAAACCGGAGTACCCGCAGGAAACCCATGCAAGCAAAGGAGAATATACAAACTCAACACAGTTAAGGCCATGGGAATCAAACCCATGACCTCAGTGCTGTGAGGCAATAGTGCTAACCATTACACCGTCCATACTGTCATGCCCCTATATTGTTGTTGCAAGTCTTTGGCACGCACTGACCCTATTTTACACATGAGGCAGCCAAAGGAAACTTTCTCACTGAATCTCCACAAGGGCTAGAACCGGCCCTGTCAACAATTTAGTGTTTTTAAATATTTAAATATTGTTTCTTTTTAAAGGTAACATGCCACCACATGTTGCCTAGGTCCCCAATTCAGTACAGGGGAGGGGGGTGCCAAAACATACCCTTGCTCCAGGCACCATGGCGCCTAGCTACACCTCTGGGTGTGCCATGAGGCCATGCCTCTGTCAGTCGTGGACACATCCCATGAACAATGTTTATGTCCCCTTGACATACATGCGTGCATCAAGGCGCATGCAGCAACTACATTGCCAGAGCCATTTTACCATCCAAGTCCGTCCCAACTCTGAAGAGGTGCACTGACTCTGCAAATCATATAAAAGTCATATCAAAGTCAAGCAACTTATTAGAACCACCCCAGTCTATTCTTATTTTTGTATACATTTATGGGCAAACTTTATCATGATAGTCTTTATGGCATTTGTTTGTGCGTTTTAAGCTTTTTATTACAATGAGACCTCTTGCAGCTCACTGCTGGTGCAAAGTGTTTTAGTGCAATGCATGGGACACTAAAAACGTAGCTTCTCCACTCCAATAAATGAAATCTTGAACTGCTCTGCAGAACAAGGCATCAAATTTAGCAGGAATTTGTCTTGTCAGGACCAGGCCATTCTATGATTTATAATAAACTCCTGTATTTCTTAAATCATTATTTCATTGGATTGATTTGTCTTGTCACTCAAGTAAATGTGAACCTTGTCAGAAGTCAAGCAGTGATAATGGTACATTACATGCCTTGTTAAATCATGTGGGGTGGACTTTTACATTGATTTCAATGGTAAGTGTCATCTTAAACAATTTCATATCACAGACGATTTATCCTTGGTCTCAGCATGAATTTATAGAGGGTTAAAGGGGCACTTTAATCGATCTCTTTCCACTGAAGTAAGTCTAGTTCATAAGCTATCATTACACGACATGTGCTTTAATATCAGCCTGTGTTGTCTAGTGGATATGGATGACCACTGGTTATCATTTCTGCATTTAGCACGTACATTTGGCTACTGTATTATGGGCACCTAGGGTTACCACTTCATTCCTTTAATTCTGCACACATATTAATTACACAGGTTCTGTGGCTGGCTGACTTCAAGACTCCATTTCACCTGGTTTTAATCAGCCACAGAACCTGTGTAATTAACATGTGTCCAGAATTAAAGGGATGAGGTGGTAACCCTATGGGCACCCCATGAATTGAATCAGTAATTCATAAGGTATTACGGCAAGATTGTAGCTGCAGCACACTTGAACGAGGTGTTGAGATATCTGCTGTGCTACAGATCTACAGCACTTGATATCGCTGGTATAACCCAGCAGTGAAATGGTAAATATTGGTTATTAAAAAATAACACAGTTTGAATAAAATTCAATTTTCAAGTCAGACCCTCCAAGAATTTAACAAAACAAATGACTAACTGGCTCTTGTTTGCTTCACATACGGTATATTTATTTCAAGTTTCATAGAGTGAGATATAAGCTTGAAACAAGCATTTATTTCAGATTTGTTCCATGGTTCAGATTTGCTGGATAAGTGAGAAATCAACCCAATGAAATAATGGGTAAGGAAGGATGACTGCAGCTGTGAGAATTGATATAACTGGTGGGCTGAAAATAGGACCATTTAGCCTGCAGGGAGAGATTAAACGACAGAACTGCATCTACGCTGTGTTTCTGTATCCTTGCACATCCTGATAAAATAGGACACAGCACGAAGTCTTTTGTTTCCTGATCTCCATTTCTGAGGCTGGTTATTGTTTTACTGTTCAACCTGCCTGCAATGATCTACAACAATAATGCAGTCAGCTATAGCTATCTGATTCTCCACAGCTGCATATTATTATTTGTAGTGATGTCCTAGATAATCAGCCATCCACATCTATAAAGTCTTGTGATTTACTTTGTCCTTTTTTTTTTTTTTACTACGCATGGAAATCTATATCTGTACACCAGCTGCGTGACAGTACTGCCAATTAATGTTAAACATGGAGTATCCTGGTGGGAAATATCCCCCAGCTAATTTGCAAATATACTGTTACGTATAGCAACTGATATCCCTAGGAGCCTGTAACCTATGCATCGTGGAACCATACACATAAATGGGACATTACCATGGTAAGGGTGGATGAGTATCCTTGCGGTGAAGAAAATAATTTCCCAACAATACACTTTTGTTCCAGGACTGATTTTACTTTACACAATCATGTACAGTGCCTGACACAGCTATCTTTCACTGGCTCTCTAGTAACAGTGGTTTATCTTCATTTTCCACGTAATTTCACTAATGTGACTTTCATTTCAAATTGTCCATCTCTCGAGTAGATAAACCAAATAACCAGATCAGAAAACACCTACAGTGTTTCAGTAATTTAGAACAGTGGCCCTCATTCAGATTGGATGGCTAAAGTACATCAATGTCAATCTAGCATTTTTTTGTACTTCTGCGCATGCACAGCCGTTACAACGTGCATGCTCGATCTATCAAAGTGAGAACGCATCCCGGACGGATGCAATCGCACTTTGATTGACAATGGTGGCCATGGGGGGTGGGGGGGGGGGGGCGTCGACACGGCGTTGCGGGGGAGTGGTCCCGCCAATGCAGGCATGGCCAGACGCAGTCGGTCCAATTAAAAAAATGGCAGTGGAACAGCTGTATACGCAGCCATCCGCAAAACTCAGGTCAGCGAGGCGATCGCATTTAGATTGCGATCACATCGCTGGACAGGACTTGGCATGTTGGGCAGCCTTGCCCTATGCTGGGTGCCCCCAGCATGTGATCGTACTGAGTAGCAGATTCTGCTTTTTAGCAGAATCTACTACTCAACCTGAATAGGGTCCAATGGGTGTAATTCTGAGTTGATCGCAGCAGGAACTTTGTTAGCAGTTGGGCAAAACCATGTGCACTGCAGGGGAGGCAGATATAGCATGTGCAGAGAGAGATAGATTTGGGTGTGGTGTGTTCAATCTGCAATCTAAATTGTAATGTAAAAATAAAGCAGCCAGTATTTACCCTGCACAGAAACAAAATAACCCACCCAAATCTAACTCTCTCTGCAAATGTTATATCTGCCTCCCCTGCAGTGCACATGGTTTTGCCCAACTGCGAAAAAATTTCCTGCTGCGATCAACTTGGAATTACCCCCAATTGCCACTAACTCTACTCATACTGTCCCAGAGTGGTAATATTAACCTTACCCTTTCATCTTGCCGTTACCCGAGGAGCACCCGCAGCAGATACGGTAAAATGTGACAGGACCATTTTTGTAGTTTTTTAATTTCTACCCACTGGAGATGCAATCCAAATTTTCATCTGATTGTCCATTTGGGCGTTATCGTTCACGCAACGCAAGCCACGCATCGTTGATGATGTCATTATGTCAACCCTCTTTCATCACCTTAGGGGAGGTTTATTAAAATTCTAGTTATTTAGTTTTCCTATTTCCCACCTTAAGAATACCTATGTTAAATTTCATCTTCCTAACATATCCTTACTGATCCTTAAAATCAATAGGTCCATGAAAAACTTTGTTCAGCTAATGATACCAATCCAAATAAAGGACTACAGAATTAATAGAGAACACAACTATTCTCATCTTATGTATTGTGACACCCCTGATGAAGTCATATATGATGAAACGCGTTGGTGAATTTAATATCTGGAGTCATAATCGAAAGAAAAAAAGCTGTCTACTAAGTACTAGAGATGAGCGCCTGAAATTTTTCGGGTTTTGTGTTTTGGTTTTGGGTTCGGTTCCGCGGCCGTGTTTTGGGTTCGAACGCGTTTTGGCAAAACCTCACCGAATTTTTTTTGTCGGATTCGGGTGTGTTTTGGATTCGGGTGTTTTTTTCAAAAAACACTAAAAAACAGCTTAAATCATAGAATTTGGGGGTCATTTTGATCCCAAAGTATTATTAACCTCAAAAACCATAATTTACACTCATTTTCAGTCTATTCTGAATACCTCACACCTCACAATATTATTTTGAGTCCTAAAATTTGCACCGAGGTCGCTGTGTGAGTAAGATAAGCGACCCTAGTGGCCGACACAAACACCGGGCCCATCTAGGAGTGGCACTGCAGTGTCACGCAGGATGTCCCTTCCAAAAAACCCTCCCCAAACCGCACATGACGCAAAGAAAAAAAGAGGCGCAATGAGGTAGCTGTGTGAGTAAGATTAGCGACCCTAGTGGCCGACACAAACACCGGGCCCATCTAGGAGTGGCACTGCAGTGTCACGCAGGATGGCCCTTCCAAAAAACCCTCCCCAAACAGCACATGACGCAAAGAAAAAAAGAGGCGCAATGAGGTAGCTGTGTGAGTAAGATTAGCGACCCTAGTGACCGACACAAACACCGGGCCCATCTAGGAGTGGCACTGCAGTGTCACGCAGGATGTCCCTTCCAAAAAACCCTCCCCAAACAGCACATGACGCAAAGAAAAAAAGAGGCGCAATGAGGTAGCTGTGTGAGTAAGATTAGCGACCCTAGTGGCCGACACAAACACCGGGCCCATCTAGGAGTGGCACTGCAGTGTCACGCAGGATGTCCCTTCCAAAAAACCCTCCCCAAACAGCACATGACGCAAAGAAAAAAAGAGGCGCAATGAGGTAGCTGACTGTGTGAGTAAGATTAGCGACCCTAGTGGCCGACACAAACACCGGGCCCATTTAGGAGTGGCACTGCAGTGTCACGCAGGATGTCCCTTCCAAAAAACCCTCCCCAATCAGCACATGATGCAAAGAAAAAGAAAAGAAAAAAGAGGTGCAAGATGGAATTGTCCTTGGGCCCTCCCACCCACCCTTATGTTGTATAAACAAAACAGGACATGCACACTTTAACCAACCCATCATTTCAGTGACAGGGTCTGCCACACGACTGTGACTGATATGACGGGTTGGTTTGGACCCCCCCAAAAAAAGAAGCAATTAATCTCTCCTTGCACAAACTGGCTCTACAGAGGCAAGATGTCCACCTCATCATCACCCTCCGATATATCACCGTGTACATCCCCCTCCTCACAGATTATCAATTCGTCCCCACTGGAATCCACCATCTCAGCTCCCTGTGTACTTTGTGGAGGCAATTGCTGCTGGTCAATGTCTCCGCGGAGAAATTGATTATAATTCATTTTAATGAACATCATCTTCTCCACATTTTCTGGATGTAACCTCGTACGCCGATTGCTGACAAGGTGAGCGGCGGCACTAAACACTCTTTCGGAGTACACACTTGTGGGAGGGCAACTTAGGTAGAATAAAGCCAGTTTGTGCAAGGGCCTCCAAATTGCCTCTTTTTCCTGCCAGTATAAGTACGGACTGTGTGACGTGCCTACTTGGATGCGGTCACTCATATAATCCTCCACCATTCTATCAATGTTGAGAGAATCATATGCAGTGACAGTAGACGACATGTCCGTAATCGTTGTCAGGTCCTTCAGTCCGGACCAGATGTCAGCATCAGCAGTCGCTCCAGACTGCCCTGCATCACCGCCAGCGGGTGGGCTCGGAATTCTGAGCCTTTTCCTCGCACCCCCAGTTGCGGGAGAATGTGAAGGAGGAGATGTTGACAGGTCGCGTTCCGCTTGACTTGACAATTTTGTCACCAGCAGGTCTTTCAACCCCAGCAGACTTGTGTCTGCCGGAAAGAGAGATCCAAGGTAGGCTTTAAATCTAGGATCGAGCACGGTGGCCAAAATGTAGTGCTCTGATTTCAACAGATTGACCACCCGTGAATCCTTGTTAAGCGAATTAAGGGCTCCATCCACAAGTCCCACATGCCTAGCGGAATCGCTCCGTGTTAGCTCCTCCTTCAATGTCTCCAGCTTCTTCTGCAAAAGCCTGATGAGGGGAATGACCTGACTCAGGCTGGCAGTGTCTGAACTGACTTCACGTGTGGCAAGTTCAAAGGGCATCAGAACCTTGCACAACGTTGAAATCATTCTCCACTGCGCTTGAGACAGGTGCATTCCACCTACTATATCGTGCTCAATTGTATAGGCTTGAATGGCCTTTTGCTGCTCCTCCAACCTCTGAAGCATATAGAGGGTTGAATTCCACCTCGTTACCACTTCTTGCTTCAGATGATGGCAGGGCAGGTTCAGTAGTTTTTGGTGGTGCTCCAGTCTTCTGTACGTGGTGCCTGTACGCCGAAAGTGTCCCGCAATTCTTCTGGCCACCGACAGCATCTCTTGCACGCCCCTGTCGTTTTTTAAAAAATTCTGCACCACCAAATTCAAGGTATGTGCAAAACATGGGACGTGCTGGAATTTGCCCATATTTAATGCACACACAATATTGCTGGCGTTGTCCGATGCCACAAATCCACAGGAGAGTCCAATTGGGGTAAGCCATTCCGCGATGATCTTCCTCAGTTGCCGTAAGAGGTTTTCAGCTGTGTGCGTATTCTGGAAAGCGGTGATACAAAGCGTAGCCTGCCTAGGAAAGAGTTGGCGTTTGCGAGATGCTGCTACTGGTGCCGCCGCTGCTGTTCTTGCGGCGGGAGTCCATACATCTACCCAGTGGGCTGTCACAGTCATATAGTCCTGACCCTGCCCTGCTCCACTTGTCCACATGTCCGTGGTTAAGTGGACATTGGGTACAGCTGCATTTTTTAGGACACTGGTGACTCTTTTTCTGAGGTCTGTGTACATTTTCGGTATCGCCTGCCTAGAGAAATGGAACCTAGATGGTATTTGGTACCGGGGACACAGTACCTCCAACAAGTCTCTAGTTGGCTCTGCAGTAATGATGGATACCGGAACCACGTTTCTCACCACCCAGGATGCCAAGGCCTCAGTTATCCGCTTTGCAGTAGGATGACTGCTGTGATATTTCATCTTCCTCGCAAAGGACTGTTGGACAGTCAATTGCTTGGTGGAAGTAGTAAAAGTGGTCTTACGACTTCCCCTCTGGGATGACCATCGACTCCCAGCAGCAACAACAGCAGCGCCAGCAGCAGTAGGCGTTACACGCAAGGATGCATCGGAGGAATCCCAGGCAGGAGAGGAATCGTCAGAATTGCCAGTGACATGGCCTGCAGGACTATTGGCATTCCTGGGGAAGGAGGAAATTGACACTGAGGGAGTTGGTGGGGTGGTTTGCGTGAGCTTGGTTACAAGAGGAAGGGATTTACTGGTCAGTGGACTGCTTCCGCTGTCACCCAAAGTTTTTGAACTTGTCACTGACTTATTATGAATGCGCTGCAGGTGACATATAAGGGAGGATGTTCCGAGGTGGTTAACGTCCTTACCCCTACTTATTACAGCTTGACAAAGGGAACACACGGCTTGACACCTGTTGTCCGCATTTCTGGTTAAATACCTCCACACCGAAGAGCTGATTTTTTTGGTATTTTCACCTGGCATGTCAACGGCCATATTCCTCCCACGGACAACAGGTGTCTCCCCGGGTGCCTGACTTAAACAAACCACCTCACCATCAGAATCCTCCTGGTCAATTTCCTCCCCAGCGCCAGCAACACCCATATCCTCCTCATCCTGGTGTACTTCAACACTGACATCTTCAATCTGACTATCAGGAACTGGACTGCGGGTGCTCCTTCCAGCACTTGCAGGGGGCGTGCAAATGGTGGAAGGCGCATGCTCTTCACGTCCAGTGTTGGGAAGGTCAGGCATCGCAACCGACACAATTGGACTCTCCTTGTGGATTTGGGATTTCGAAGAATGCACAGTTCTTTGCTGTGCTGCTTTTGCCAGCTTGAGTCTTTTCATTTTTCTAGCGAGAGGCTGAGTGCTTCCATCCTCATGTGAAGCTGAACCACTAGCCATGAACATAGGCCAGGGCCTCAGCCGTTCCTTGCCACTCCGTGTGGTAAATGGCATATTGGCAAGTTTGCGCTTCTCCTCCGACAATTTTATTTTAGGTTTTGGAGTCCTTTTTTTACTGATATTTGGTGTTTTGGATTTGACATGCTCTGTACTATGACATTGGGCATCGGCCTTGGCAGACGACGTTGCTGGCATTTCATCGTCTCGGCCATGACTAGTGGCAGCAGCTTCAGCACGAGGTGGAAGTGGATCTTGATCTTTCCCTAATTTTGGAACCTCAACATTTTTGTTCTCCATATTTTAATAGGCACAACTAAAAGGCACCTCAGGTAAACAATGGAGATGGATACTAGTATACAATTATGGACTGCCTGCCGAGTGCAGACACAGAGGTAGCCACAGCCGTGAACTACCGTACTGTACTGTGTCTGCTGCTAATATAGACTGGTTGATAAAGAGATGTCTATGTAACTATGTATGTATAAAGAAGAAAGAAAAAAAAACCACGGTTAGGTGGTATACAATTATGGACGGACTGCCTGCCGAGTGCAGACACAGAGGTAGCCACAGCCGTGAACTACCGTACTGTACTGTGTCTGCTGCTAATAATATAGACTGGTTGATAAAGAGATGTCGTAGTAGTATGTATGTATAAAGAAGAAAGAAAAAAAAACCACGGTTAGGTGGTATACAATTATGGACGGACTGCCTGCCGAGTGCAGACACAGAGGTAGCCACAGCCGTGAACTACCGTACTGTACTGTGTCTGCTGCTAATATAGACTGGTTTATAAAGAGATGTCTATGTAACTATGTATGTATAAAGAAGAAAGAAAAAAAAACCACGGTTAGGTGGTATACAATTATGGACGGACTGCCTGCCGAGTGCAGACACAGAGGTAGCCACAGCCGTGAACTACCGTACTGTACTGTGTCTGCTGCTAATAATATAGACTGGTTGATAAAAAGATGTCGTAGTAGTATGTATGTATAAAGAAGAAAGAAAAAAAAACCACGGTTAGGTGGTATACAATTATGGACGGACTGCCTGCCGAGTGCAGACACAGAGGTAGCCACAGCCGTGAACTACCGTACTGTACTGTGTCTGCTGCTAATATAGACTGGTTGATAAAGAGATGTCTATGTAACTATGTATGTATAAAGAAGAAAGAAAAAAAAACCACGGTTAGGTGGTATACAATTATGGACGGACTGCCTGCCGAGTGCAGACACAGAGGTAGCCACAGCCGTGAACTACCGTACTGTACTGTGTCTGCTGCTAATATAGACTGGTTGATAAAGAGATGTCTATGTAACTATGTATGTATAAAGAAGAAAGAAAAAAAAACCACGGTTAGGTGGTATACAATTATGGACGGACTGCCTGCCAAGTGCAGACACAGAGGTAGCCACAGCCGTGAACTACCGTACTGTACTGTGTCTGCTGCTAATATAGACTGGTTGATAAAGAGATGTCTATGTAACTATGTATGTATAAAGAAGAAAGAAAAAAAAACCACGGTTAGGTGGTATACAATTATGGACGGACTGCCTGCCGAGTGCAGACACAGAGGTAGCCACAGCCGTGAACTACCGTACTGTACTGTGTCTGCTGCTAATATAGACTGGTTGATAAAGAGATGTCGTAGTAGTATGTATGTATAAAGAAGAAAAAAAAACCACGGTTAGGTGGTATACAATTATGGACGGACTGCCTGCCGAGTGCAGACACAGAGGTAGCCACAGCCGTGAACTACCGTACTGTGTCTGCTGCGACTGGATGATAAATGATATAAAAAATATATATATATCACTACTGCAGCCGGACAGGTATATATTATATATTATATAATGACGGACCTGCTGGACACTGTCTGTCAGCAGAATGAGTTTTATTTTTCTAGAATAAAAAAAACAACAACACACAAGTGAAGTCACACGACGAGTGTTTAACTTTTTCAGGCAATCACAATATAAGTATACTACTAACTATACTGGTGGTCAGTGTGGTCAGGTCACTGGTCAGTCACACTGGCAGTGGCACTCCTGCAGCAAAAGTGTGCACTGTTTAATTTTAATATAATATTATGTACTCCTGGCTCCTGCTATAACCTATAACTGGCACTGCAGTGCTCCCCAGTCTCCCCCACAATTATAAGCTGTGTGAGCTGAGCAGTCAGACAGATATATAATATATATAGATGATGCAGCACACTGGGCTGAGCCTGAGCAGTGCACACAGATATGGTATGTGACTGAGTCACTGTGTGTATCGCTTTTTTCAGGCAGAGAACGGATATATTAAATAAACTGCACTGTCTGGTGGTCACTCACTATATAATATTATGTACTCCTGGCTTCTGCTATAACCTATAACTGGCACTGCAGTGCTCCCCAGTCTCCCCCACAATTATAAGCTGTGTGAGCTGAGCAGTCAGACAGATATATAATATATATAGATGATGCAGCACACTGGGCTGAGCCTGAGCAGTGCACACAGATATGGTATGTGACTGAGTCACTGTGTGTATCGCTTTTTTCAGGCAGAGAACGGATATATTAAATAAACTGCACTGTCTGGTGGTCACTCACTAGTAAACTCTCTGCACTCTCTACACTTCTACAGTACTCCTCCTAGTCCTAAGCTCCAGTAAATCTCTCTCTCTTATAATCTAAATGGAGAGGACGCCAGCCACGTCCTCTCCCTATCAATCTCAATGCACGTGTGAAAATGGCGGCGACGCGCGGCTCCTTATATAGAATCCGAGTCTCGCGATAGAATCCGAGCCTCGCGAGAATCCGACAGCGTCATGATGACGTTCGGGCGCGCTCGGGTTAACCGAGCAAGGCGGGAAGATCCGAGTCGCTCGGACCCGTGAAAAAAAACATGAAGTTCGGGCGGGTTCGGATTCAGAGAAACCGAACCCGCTCATCTCTACTAAGTACTTGTTGAAAAACTAAATTGTACTTGTGTATCAATTACTGTCTTGGTATAAGGCTTCAATATTTTTATGAATTATTTTAAGAAAGTATTTTAATAAATATATGTATGCTTTGAAAATATTTTATGCAGTTGTACTCACTAAATAGCTCGATATTAGGGATTAAATTATTTGTACTATAGATACAAATCCAAAGGGTACTAATCCCCAGAAACATAGAAATATTAGGAGCCCCTAAAGAAACAATTCCCATATATCTATATAAGAGGTCCATTCAGGTAGAGGACCATTCAGGTAGAGGACCAATCAAGGGTTGCTGCCGACTACAAGACATATTATAAAAATACTAAAGAACACTTAAAAGAATATCTGGTTATAGAAACTTCCACTATATGTAATAACACCATTACCAAAGTTTGGAAGCGCAGTACTAGTTACTAAATATATCCTAATATATTTATACATGTTATGTTAGGGCCTCCACATGAAAATAGGCCCATCAACCTGAAAGCATAACGATGACCAGCAGCCCAGCTGGCTACATGGTCACCCAGAAATTAGTTTAATCACAAAATGTTTCTACTTTTGAAGTGTTTAGGGAGACACTGGGGCTGATAGCGTATGGGCTGGTCACACCCACAGAGCATGGGTCACACCTCCAATAGGCTCTTGATCAAGCCCATGTGGCCTTTAATCCAGCCCAATGCTATGTCACTTATTAATTAAATATTAATATTTAAACATTACTGCATTCAGTGTGCAAGAGAAGAAGCAGGAAGGAGCTTGCCTGGGAAATTTCTATTTGGATCAGTGGAGAAGAGCTGCTGACATCCCTGCAGTGTTGGAAGAGACAAGCTGACTCTACTCCAAGACTGGGTGAGCTGCAAATAAGTAAGTTTTGCTAATTTTGCTATTGCTGCTGGGGAGTTAAGACAGTGAAATAGGGACAGACAACAGTTAAGTTTGGGAAGCCTCAACTTCCTATACATTATTACTTTCATGCTATCCTGAGCATAGGCGTGCGCAGCTTATTTTACTAGGGGGTATACTACCTTTTGGACGTGTCTAGCACTATTTTACATGCAGAACAAATTACATGGCTTAGTCTAATTTCTCCATAGTTCCTATTCCTAATAATTAGAGATGTGCACCGGAAATTTTTGTCGGATTCGGGTGGTTTTTAAAAAAAACAAACCAAAAACAGCTTAAATCATAGAATTTGGGGGTCATTTTGTACCTATAGTAGAGATGTGCACTTGAAATTTTTCGGGTTTTGTGTTTTGGTTTTGGGTTCGGTTCCGCGGCTGTGTTTTGGGTTCGACCGCGTTTTGGCAAAACCTCACCGAATTTTTTTTGTCGGATTCGGGTGTGTTTTGGATTTGGGTGTTTTTTTAAAAAAACACTAAAAAACAGCTTAAATCATAGAATTTGGGGGTCATTTTGATCCCAAAGTATTATTAACCTCAAAAACCATAATTTCCACTCATTTTCAGTCTATTCTGAATACCTCACACCTCACAATATTATTTTTAGTCCTAAAATTTGCACCGAGGTCGCTGGATGACTAAGCTAAGCGACCCTAGTGGCCGACACAAACACCGTGCCCATCTAGGAGTGGCACTGCAGTGTCACGCAGGATGGCCCTTCCAAAAAACACTCCCCAAACAGCACATGACGCAAAGAAAAAAAGAGGCGCAATGAGGTAGCTGTGTGAGTAAGATAAGCGACCCTAGTGGCCGACACAAACACCGGGCCCATCTAGGAGTGGCACTGCAGTGTCACGCAGGATGGCCCTTCCAAAAAACCCTCCCCAAACAGCACATGACGCAAAGAAAAAAAGAGGCGCAATGAGGTAGCTGTGTGAGTAAGATAAGCGACCCTAGTGGCCCACACAAACACCGGGCCCATCTAGGAGTGGCACTGCAGTGTCACGCAGGATGGCCCTTCCAAAAAACCCTCCCCAAACAGCACATGATGCAAAGAAAAAAAGAGGCGCAATGAGGTAGCTGTGTGAGTAAGATAAGCGACCCTAGTGGCCGACACAAACACCGTGCCCATCTAGGAGTGGCACTGCAGTGTCACGCAGGATGGCCCTTCCAAAAACCCCTCCCCAAACAGCACATGACGCAAAGAAAAAAAGAGGCGCAATGAGGTAGCTGTGTGAGTAAGATAAGCGACCCTAGTGGCTGACACAAACACCGGGCCCATCTAGGAGTGGCACTGCAGTGTCACGCAGGATGGCCCTTCCAAAAAACCCTCCCCAAACAGCACATGACGCAAAGAAAAAAAGAGGCGCAATGAGGTAGCTGTGTGAGTAAGATAAGCGACCCTAGTGGCCGACACAAACACCGTGCCCATCTAGGAGTGGCACTGCAGTGTCACGCAGGATGGCCCTTCCAAAAAACCCTCCCCAAACAGCACATGACGCAAAGAAAAAAAGAGGCGCAATGAGGTAGCTGTGTGAGTAAGATAAGCGACCCTAGTGGCCGACACAAACACCGTGCCCATCTAGGAGTGGCACTGCAGTGTCACGCAGGATGGCCCTTCCAAAAAACCCTCCCCAAACAGCACATGACGCAAAGAAAAAAAGAGGCGCAATGAGGTAGCTGTGTGAGTAAGATAAGCGACCCTAGTGGCCGACACAAACACCGGGCCCATCTAGGAGTGGCACTGCAGTGTCACGCAGGATGGCCCTTCCAAAAAACCCTCCCCAAACAGCACATGACGCAAAGAAAAAAAGAGGCGCAATGAGGTAGCTGTGTGAGTAAGATAAGCGACCCTAGTGGCCGACACAAACACCGGGCCCATCTAGGAGTGGCACTGCAGTGTCACGCAGGATGGCCCTTCCAAAAAACCCTCCCCAAACAGCACATGACGCAAAGAAAAAAAGAGGCGCAATGAGGTAGCTGTGTGAGTAAGATAAGCGACCCTAGTGGCCGACACAAACACCGTGCCCATCTAGGAGTGGCACTGCAGTGTCACGCAGGATGGCCCTTCCAAAAAACCCTCCCCAAACAGCACATGATGCAAAGAAAAAAAGAGGCGCAATGAGGTAGCTGACTGTGTGAGTAAGATAAGCGACCCTAGTGGCCGACACAAACACCGGGCCCATCTAGGAGTGGCACTGCAGTGTCACGCAGGATGGCCCTTCCAAAAAACCCTCCCCAAACAGCACATGACGCAAAGAAAAAAAGAGGCGCAATGAGGTAGCTGTGTGAGTAAGATAAGCGACCCTAGTGGCCGACACAAACACCGGGCCCATCTAGGAGTGGCACTGCAGTGTCACGCAGGATGGCCCTTCCAAAAAACATTCCACAAACAGCACATGACGCAAAGAAAAATTAAAGAAAAAAGAGGTGCAAGATGGAATTGTCCTTGGGCCCTCCCACCCACCCTTATGTTGTATAAACAGGACATGCACACTTTAACCAACCCATCATTTCAGTGACAGGGTCTGCCACACGACTGTGACTGAAATGACGGGTTGGTTTGGACCCCCACCAAAAAAGAAGCAATTAATCTCTCCTTGCACAAACTGGCTCTACAGAGGCAAGATGTCCACCTCATCATCATCCTCCGATATATCACCGTGTACATCCCCCTCCTCACAGATTATCAATTCGTCCCCACTGGAATCCACCATCTCAGCTCCCTGTGTACTTTGTGGAGGCAATTGCTGCTGGTCAATGTCTCCACGGAGGAATTGATTATAATTAATTTTAATGAACATCATCTTCTCCACATTTTCTGGATGTAACCTCGTACGCCGATTGCTGACAAGGTGAGCGGCGGCACTAAACACTCTTTCGGAGTACACACTTGTGGGAGGGCAACTTAGGTAGAATAAAGCCAGTTTGTGCAAGGGCCTCCAAATTGCCTCTTTTTCCTGCCAGTATAAGTACGGACTGTGTGACGTGCCTACTTGGATGCGGTCACTCATATAATCCTCCACCATTCTTTCAATGGTGAGAGAATCATATGCAGTGACAGTAGACGACATGTCCGTAATCGTTGTCAGGTCCTTCAGTCCGGACCAGATGTCAGCATCAGCAGTCGCTCCAGACTGCCCTGCATCACCGCCAGCGGGTGGGCTCGGAATTCTGAGCCTTTTCCTCGCACCCCCAGTTGCGGGAGAATGTGAAGGAGGAGATGTTGACAGGTCGCGTTCCGCTTGACTTGACAATTTTCTCACCAGCAGGTCTTTCAACCCCAGCAGACTTGTGTCTGCCGGAAAGAGAGATCCAAGGTAGGCTTTAAATCTAGGATCGAGCACGGTTGCCAAAATGTAGTGCTCTGATTTCAACAGATTGACCACCCGTGAATCCTTGTTAAGCGAATTAAGGGCTCCATCCACAAGTCCCACATGCCTAGCGGAATCGCTCCGTGTTAGCTCCTCCTTCAATGTCTCCAGCTTCTTCTGCAAAAGCCTAATGAGGGGAATGACCTGACTCAGGCTGGCAGTGTCTGAACTGACTTCACGTGTGGCAAGTTCAAAGAGCATCAGAACCTTGCACAACGTTGAAATCATTCTCCACTGCGCTTGAGACAGGTGCATTCCACCTCCTATATCGTGCTCAATTGTATAGGCTTGAATGGCCTTTTGCTGCTCCTCCAACCTCTGAAGCATATAGAGGGTTGAATTCCACCTCGTTACCACTTCTTGCTTCAGATGATGGCAGGGCAGGTTCAGTAGTTTTTGGTGGTGCTCCAGTCTTCTGTACGTGGTGCCTGTACGCCGAAAGTGTCCCGCAATTCTTCGGGCCACCGACAGCATCTCTTGCACGCCCCTGTCGTTTTTTAAAAAATTCTGCACCACCAAATTCAAGGTATGTGCAAAACATGGGACGTGCTGGAATTTGCCCATATTTAATGCACACACAATATTGCTGGCGTTGTCCGATGCCACAAATCCACAGGAGAGTCCAATTGGGGTAAGCCATTCCGCGATGATCTTCCTCAGTTGCCGTAAGAGGTTTTCAGCTGTGTGCGTATTCTGGAAAGCGGTGATACAAAGCGTAGCCTGCCTAGGAAAGAGTTGGCGTTTGCGAGATGCTGCTACTGGTGCCGCCGCTGCTGTTCTTGCGGCGGGAGTCCATACATCTACCCAGTGGGCTGTCACAGTCATATAGTCCTGACCCTGCCCTGCTCCACTTGTCCACATGTCCGTGGTTAAGTGGACATTGGGTACAGCTGCATTTTTTAGGACACTGGTGAGTCTTTTTCTGAGGTCTGTGTACATTTTCGGTATCGCCTGCCTAGAGAAGTGGAACCTAGATGGTATTTGGTAACGGGGGCACACTACCTCAAGAAATTGTGTAGTTCCCTGTGAACTAACGGCGGATACCGGACGCACGTCTAACACCAACATAGTTGTCAAGGCCTCAGTTATCCGCTTTGCAGCAGGATGACTGCTGTGATATTTCATCTTCCTCGCAAAGGACTGTTGGACAGTCAATTGCTTACTGGAAGTAGTACAAGTGGTCTTCCGACTTCCCCTCTGGGATGACCATCGACTCCCAGCAGCAACAACAGCAGCGCCAGCAGCAGTAGGCGTTACACGCAAGGATGCATCGGAGGAATCCCAGGCAGGAGAGGAATCGTCAGAATTGCCAGTGACATGGCCTGCAGGACTATTGGCATTCCTGGGGAAGGAGGAAATTGACACTGAGGGAGTTGGTGGGGTGGTTTGCGTGAGCTTGGTTACAAGAGGAAGGGATTTACTGGTCAGTGGACTGCTTCCGCTGTCACCCAAAGTTTTTGAACTTGTCACTGACTTATTATGAATGTGCTGCAGGTGACGTATAAGGGAGGATGTTCCGAGGTGGTTAACGTCCTTACCCCTACTTATTACAGCTTGACAAAGGCAACACACGGCTTGACACCTGTTGTCCGCTTTTCTGTTGAAATACCTCCACACTGAAGAGCTGATTTTTTTGGTATTTTCACCAGGCATGTCAACGGCCATATTCCTCCCACGGACAACAGGTGTCTCCCCGGGTGCCTGACTTAAACAAACCACCTCACCATCAGAATCCTCCTGGTCAATTTCCTCCCCAGCGCCAGCAACACCCATATCCTCCTCATCCTGGTGTACTTCAACACTGACATCTTCAATCTGACTATCAGGAACTGGACTGCGGGTGCTCCTTCCAGCACTTGCAGGGGGCGTGCAAATGGTGGAAGGCGCATGCTCTTCACGTCCAGTGTTGGGAAGGTCAGGCATCGCAACCGACACAATTGGACTCTCCTTGTGGATTTGGGATTTCGAAGAACGCACAGTTCTTTTCGGTGCTTTTGCCAGCTTGAGTCTTTTCAGTTTTCTAGCGAGAGGCTGAGTGCTTCCATCCTCATGTGAAGCTGAACCACTAGCCATGAACATAGGCCAGGGCCTCAGCCGTTCCTTGCCACTCCGTGTGGTAAATGGCATATTGGCAAGTTTACGCTTCTCCTCCGACAATTTTATTTTAGGTTTTGGAGTCCTTTTTTTACTGATATTTGGTGTTTTGGATTTGACATGCTCTGTACTATGACATTGGGCATCGGCCTTGGCAGACGACGTTGCTGGCATTTCATCGTCTCGGCCATGACTAGTGGCAGCAGCTTCAGCACGAGGTGGAAGTGGATCTTGATCTTTCCCTAATTTTGGAACCTCAACATTTTTGTTCTCCATATTTTAATAGGCACAACTAAAAGGCATCTCAGGTAAACAATGGAGATGGATGGATACTAGTATACTTATGGATGGACTGCCGAGTGCCGACACAGAGGTAGCTACAGCCGTGGACTACCGTACTGTGTCTGCTGCTAATATAGACTGGATGATAATGAGATGAAATCAATATATATATATGTATGTATATATAATATCACTAGTACTGCAGCCGGACAGGTAGATAATATATTTATTAGGTAATGATGACTGATGACGGACCTGCTGGACACTGTCAGCTCAGCAGCACCGCAGACTGCTACAGTAAGCTACTATACTATAGTAGTATGTACAAAGAAGAAAGAAAAAAAAAAACCACGGGTAGGTGGTATACAATTATGGATGGACTGCCGAGTGCCGACACAGAGGTAGCTACAGCCGTGGACTACCGTACTGTGTCTGCTGCTAATATAGACTGGATGATAATGAGATGAAATCAATATATATATATGTATGTATATATAATATCACTAGTACTGCAGCCGGACAGGTAGATAATATATTTATTAGGTAATGATGACTGATGACGGACCTGCTGGACACTGTCAGCTCAGCAGCACCGCAGACTGCTACAGTAAGCTACTATACTATAGTAGTATGTACAAAGAAGAAAGAAAAAAAAAAAAACCACGGGTAGGTGGTATACAATTATGGATGGACTGCCGAGTGCCGACACAGAGGTAGCTACAGCCGTGGACTAACGTACTGTGTCTGCTGCTAATATAGACTGGATGATTGATAATGAGATGAAATCAATATATATATGTATGTATATATAATATCACTAGTACTGCAGCCGGACAGGTAGATAATATATTTATTAGGTAATGATGACTGATGACGGACCTGCTGGACACTGTCAGCTCAGCAGCACCGCAGACTGCTACAGTAAGCTACTATACTATAGTAGTATGTACAAAGAAGAAAGAAAAAAAAACCACGGGTAGGTGGTATACAATTATGGATGGACTGCCGAGTGCCGACACAGAGGTAGCTACAGCCGTGGACTACCGTACTGTGTCTGCTGCTAATATAGACTGGATGATAATGAGATGAAATCAATATATATATATGTATGTATATATAATATCACTAGTACTGCAGCCGGACAGGTAGATAATATATTTATTAGGTAATGATGACTGATGACGGACCTGCTGGACACTGTCAGCTCAGCAGCACCGCAGACTGCTACAGTAAGCTACTATACTATAGTAGTATGTACAAAGAAGAAAGAAAAAAAAAACACCATGGGTAGGTGGTATACAATTATGGATGGACTGCCGAGTGCCGACACAGAGGTAGCTACAGCCGTGGACTAACGTACTGTGTCTGCTGCTAATATAGACTGGATGATTGATAATGAGATGAAATCAATATATATATGTATGTATATATAATATCACTAGTACTGCAGCCGGACAGGTAGATAATATATTTATTAGGTAATGATGACTGATGACGGACCTGCTGGACACTGTCAGCTCAGCAGCACCGCAGACTGCTACAGTAAGCTACTATACTATAGTAGTATGTACAAAGAAGAAAAAAAAAAACCACGGGTAGGTGGTATACAATTATGGATGGACTGCCGAGTGCCGACACAGAGGTAGCTACAGCCGTGGACTACCGTACTGTGTCTGCTGCTAATATAGACTGGATGATAATGAGATGAAATCAATATATATATGTATGTATATATAATATCACTAGTACTGCAGCCGGACAGGTAGATAATATATTTATTAGGTAATGATGACTGATGACGGACCTGCTGGACACTGTCAGCTCAGCAGCACCGCAGACTGCTACAGTAAGCTACTATACTATAGTAGTATGTACAAAGAAGAAAGAAAAAAAAAAAACCACGGGTAGGTGGTATACAATTATGGATGGACTGCCGAGTGCCGACACAGAGGTAGCTACAGCCGTGGACTAACGTACTGTGTCTGCTGCTAATATAGACTGGATGATTGATAATGAGATGAAATCAATATATATATGTATGTATATATAATATCACTAGTACTGCAGCCGGACAGGTAGATAATATATTTATTAGGTAATGATGACTGATGACGGACCTGCTGGACACTGTCAGCTCAGCAGCACCGCAGACTGCTACAGTAAGCTACTATACTATAGTAGTATGTACAAAGAAGAAAGAAAAAAAAAAAACCACGGGTAGGTGGTATACAATTATGGATGGACTGCCGAGTGCCGACACAGAGGTAGCTACAGCCGTGGACTAACGTACTGTGTCTGCTGCTAATATAGAGTCTAGACTGGATGATAAATTATTGATAATGAGATGAAATCAATATAATATCACTAGTACTGCAGCCGGACAGGTACTATATATATTTATTATGTAATGACTGATGACGGACCTGCTGGACACTGTCAGGTCAGCACAGCACCGCAGACTGCTACAGTAAGCTACTATAGTAGTATGTATAAAGAAGAATGAAAAAAAAAAACCACGGGTAGGTGGTATACAATATTATATATATATATATATATTATATACAATTATATATATATATATATATATATTAAACTGGTGGTGATTGATTATTAAACTGGTGGTCACTTCAGGTCACGTTGCAACTTGCAACTAGTACTCAGAGGCCTAAGCAGACAATCACAAAATATATTATTATACTGGTGGTCAGTGTGGTCACAACAATGGCAGTGTGGCACTGACTCTGGCAGCAAAAGTGTGCACTGTACGTTATATGTACTCCTGAGTCCTGCTCTCAGACTCTAACTGCTCCCCACTGTCAGTGTCTCCCCCACAAGTCAGATAATACACTTACAGTCACACTATCTAATCTATAAATATCACTTCAGCAAGTAGTATAGTAGTATACAGTATAGTAGTACTCCTCCTAATAATGCTCCCCAAAATACTGTGTCTCTCTCTTCTCTAAACGGAGAGGACGCCAGCCACGTCCTCTCCCTATGACTCTCAATGCACGTGTGGAAATGGCGGCGACGCGCGGCTCCTTATATAGAATCCGAGTCTCGCGATAGAATCCGAGCCTCGCGAGAATCCGACAGCGTGATGATGACGTTCGGGCGCGCTCGGGTTAGCCGAGCAAGGCGGGAAGATCCGAGCCTGCTCGGACCCGTGTAAAAAAACCTGAAGTTCGGGCGGGTTCGGATTCAGAGGAACCGAACCCGCTCATCTCTAACCTATAGTATTATTAACCTCAATAACCATAATTTTAAATCATTTCCAGTCTATTCTGAACACCTCACAATATTATTTTTAGTCCTAAAATTAGCACGAGGTCGCTGGATGACTAAGCTAAGCGACCCAAGTGGGCGGCACAAACACCTGGTCCATCTAGGAGTGGCACTGCAGTGTCAGGCAGGATGGCACTTAAAAAAATTAGCCCCAAACATCACATGATGCAGAGATAAAAAAAAAGAGGTGTAAGATGGAATTGTCCTTGGGCCCTCCCACCCACCCTTATGTTGTATAAACAGGACATGCACACTTTAACAAACCCATCATTTCAGCCACAGGGTCTGCCACATGACTGTGGCTGAAATGACTGGTTGGTTTGGGCCCCTACCAAAAAAGAAGCAATCAATCTCTCCTTGCACAAACTGGCTCTACAGAGGCAAGATGTCCACCTCCTCCTCATCGTCCGATTCATCACCCCTTTCACTGTGTACATCCCCCTCCTCACAGAGTATTAATTCGTCCCCACTGGAATCCACCATCTCAGGTCCCTGTGTACTTTCTGGAGGCAATTGCTGGTGAATGTCTCCACGGAGGAATTGATTATAATTAATTTTGATGAACATCATCTTCTCCACATTTTCTGGAGGTAACCTCGTACTCCGATCGCTGACAAGGTGACCGGCTGCACTAAACACTCTTTCGGAGTACACACTGGAAGGGGGGCAACTTAGGTAAAATAAAGCCAGTTTGTGCAAGGGCCTCCAAATTGCCTCTTTTTCCTGCCAGTATACGTACGGACTGTCTTCGTGCCTATTTGGATGCTGTCACTCATATAATCCTCCACCATTCTTTCAATGGTGACAGAATCATATGCAGTGACAGCACACGACATGTCAGTAATCGTTGGCAGGTCCTTCAGTCCGGACCAGATGTCAGCACTCGCTCCAGACTGCCCTGCATCACCGCCAGCGGGTGGGCTTGGAATTCTTAGCCTTTTCCTCGCAGCCCCAGTTGCAGGAGTATGTGAAGGAGGAGCTGTTGACGGGTCACGTTCCGCTTGACTTGACAAGTGTCTCACCAGCAGGTCTTTGAACATGTGCAGACTTGTGTCTGCCGGAAAGAGAGATACAACGTAGGCTTTAAACCTAGGATCGAGCACGGTGGCCAAAATTTAGTGCTCTGATTTCAACAGATTGACCACCCGTGAATCCTGGTTAAGTGCATTAAGGGCTCCATCCACAAGTCCCACATGCCTAGCGGAATCGCTCCATTTTAGCTCCTCCTTTAATCTCTCCAGCTGCTTCTGCAAAAGCCTGCTAAGGGGAATGACCTGACTCAGGCTGGCAGTGTCTGAACTGACTTCACGTGTGGCAAGTTCAAAGGGTTGCAGAACCTTGCACAATGTTGAAATCATTCTCCACTGCGCTTGAGTCAGGTGCATTCCCACTCCTTTGCCTATATCGTAGGCAGATGTATAGGCTTGAATGGCCTTTTGCTGCTCTTCCATCCTCTGAAGCATATAGAGGGTTGAATTCCACCTCGTTACCACCTCTTGCTTCAGATGATGGCGGGGCAGGTTCAGGAGTGTTTGCTGGTGCTCCAGTCTTCGGCACGCGGTGGCTGAATGCCGAAAGTGGCCCGCAATTCTTCGGGCCACCGACAACATCTCTTGCACGCCCCTGTCGATTTTTAAATAATCCTGCACCACCAAATTCAATGTATGTGCAAAACATGGGACGTGCTGGAATTTGCCCATATGTAATGCACGCACAACATTGGTGGCGTTGTCCGCATAGGTGTGCGCAGGGGGGGTGCCTGGTGCGCACAGACACCCCCTAATGTCCGGCACCCTGATCTCACATGCCTGATGCAGCGAGCGCCAAGCAGGCTGATTACTGTCCCCACTGCGCTGCACCCTGTCAGGACTGCATTACTGACCGGACGCCTGGGTTAATCAAGGGTGCCACAAACTCCCGACTCCACCTCCATGTACAAAAACAGCATGATGTGATGTGATTACATCATGCTGCTCGCACACCCACCAGCCACACCCGCCACATGCCCTCCTCTCTCCTTCTATGCTATGCCTACGCCAGCCACTGATGAGGAGCAGCATGCAGCCAGCGTTCCCCTTAGGAAGACAAATTCAATACTGTCAGGCGATCTGCAGCAGCATTGACACGTCACACGTTTTTCCAGCAGCAGCAGTACTAGACTGCGACTGTCAGTGTCAGTGAGTGACTGACTTGTAAGTAAGCTGCTGCAGCTTGCAGGGGAAAGAGAGGGGGAGCCAGACCAGGCTGAGGAGGAGCAGTGTAATTGCAGTGAGTGCCATCAGGGGTGTTTGTTTGGTGCACACCACAACATCTGACAATGTATCTGCTTTATTAGGATTGGTACAAGGGTGGATATTTTATATTGTGTTGACCGTCAATAGATGTGCTAGACACGCCCAAAAGGTGGTGCTAGACACACCCCTCTGACGGTGCACCCCCTAATAAAATGTGCTGCGCACGCCTGTGGTTGTCTGATGTCACAAATCCCCAGGAGAATCCAATTGAGGTAAGCCATTCTGCAATGATGTTCCTCAGTTTCCGTAAGAGGTTGTCAGCTGTGTGCCTCTTAAGGAAAGCGGTGATACAAAGCGTAGCCTGCCTAGGAACGAGTTGGTGTTTGCAAGATGCTCCTAGTGGTGCCGCCGCTGCTGTTCTTGCTGCGGGAGGCAATACATCTACCCAGTGGGCTGTCACAGTCATATAGTTCTGAGTCTGCCCTGCTACACTTGTCCACATGTCCGTGGTTAAGTGGACATTGGGTACAACTGCATTTTTTAGGACACTGGTGACTCTTTTTCTGACGTCTGTGAACATTCTCGGTATCGCCTGCCTAGAGAAGTGGAACCTAGATGGTATTTGGTACCGGAGACACACTACCTCAAGAAATTCTCTAATTCCCTGTGAATTAACGGTGGATACTGGACACACGTTTAACACCAACACATCTGCCAAGGCCTGAGTTATCCGCTTTGCAGCAGGATGACTGCTGTGATATTTCATCTTCCTCGCAAAGGACTGTTGGACAGTCAATTGCTTACTGGAAGTAGTACAAGTGGTCTTCCGACTTCCCCTCTGGGATGACAATCGACTCCCAGCAGCAAGAACAGCAGTGCCAGCAGCAGTAGGCGTTACACTCAAGGATTCATCGGAGGAATCCCAGTTAGGAGAGGACTTGTCAGACTTGCCAGTGACATGGCCTGCAGGACTATTGGCATTCCTGTCTAAGGAGGAAATTGACACTGAGGGAGTTGGTGGTGTGGTTTTCAGGAGCTTGGGTACAAGTGGAAGGGATTTAGTTGTCAGTGGGCTGCTTCTGCTGACACCCAAAGTTTTTTAACTTGTCAATGACTTCTGATGAATGCGCTCCAGGTGACGTATAAGGGAGGATGTTCCTAGGTGGTTGACGTCCTAACCCCTACTTATTACAGCTTGACAAAGGCAATACATGGCTTGACACCTGTTGTCCGCATTTCTTTTAAAATAATTCCACACCGAAGAGGTGATTTTTTTTGTAATTTGACCAGGCATGTCAATGGCCATATTCATCCCACGGACAACAGGTGTCTCCCCGGGTGCCTGACTTAAACAAACCACCTCACCATCAGAATCCTCCTTATCAATTTCCTCCTCAGCGCCAGCAACACCCATATCCTCATCCTGGTGTACTTCAACAGTGACATCTTCAATTTGACTATCAGGAACTGGACTGTGGGTGCTCATTCCAGCACTTGCAGGTGGCGTGCAAATGGTGGAAGGCGCCACCTCTTCCCGTCCAGTGTTGGGAAGGTCAGGCATTGCAACCGACACAATTGGACTCTCCTTGGGGATTTGTGATTTAGAAGAACGCACAGTTCTTTGCTGTGCTTTTGCCATCTTAACTCTTTTCATTTTTCTGGCGGGAGGATGAGTGCTTCCATACTCATGTGAAGCTGAAATACTAGCCATGAACATAGGCCAGGGCCTCAGCCGTTCCTTGCCACTCCGTGTTGTAAATGGCATATTGGCAAGTTTACACTTCTCCTCAGACACTTTTAATTTAGATTTTTGGGTCATTTTACTGAACTTTAGTTTTTTGGATTTTACATGCTCTCTACTATGACAATGGGCATCGGCCTTGGCAGACGACGTTGATGGCATTTCATCGTCTCGGCCATGACTAGTGGCAGCAGCTTCAGCACAGGTGGAAGTGGCTCTTGATCTTTCCCTAATTTACCCTCCACATTTTTGTTCTCCATTATTTAATGTGTGGAATTATATACCAGTAATATATCAATAGCAATGGCCTACTGTACTGTAGTATATGTATACTACTGGTCACCAAAATGCTGCACTGTCCTACAATATACTGCTCACAATAATGCAGCACAGAGATAGTATACTTGACACAGAGCTGCAAGATACAGCAATGGCCTACTGTACTGTACTATATGTATACTGCTGGTCACCAAAATGCTGCACTGTCCTACTATATACTGCTCACAATAATGCAGCACAGAGACAGTATACCTGACACAGAGCTGCAAGATACAGCAATGGCCTACTGTACTGTACTATATGTATACTGCTGGTCACCAAAATGCTGCACTGTCCTACTATATACTGCTCACAATAATCAATAATGCAGCACAGAGATAGTATATTTGACACAGAGCTGCAAGATACAGCAATGGCCTACTGTACTGTACTACATACTGCTGGTCACCAAAATGCTGCACTATCCTACTATATACTTCTCACAATAATGCAGCACAGAAATAGTATACTTGACACAGAGCTGCAAGATACAGCAATGGCCTACTGTACTGTACTATATGTATACTGCTGGTCACCAAAATGCAGCACAGTGAGCACAGATATTTGCAGCACACTGAGCACAGATATGGAGCGTTTTCAAGCAGAGAACGTAGATATTTTCAGCACACTGAGCACAGATATTTGCAGCACACTGAGCACAGATATTTGCAGCACACTGAGCATAGATACGGAGCTTTTCAGGGAGAGAACGCAGCCACGTCCTCTCCGTTCAATCTCCAATGCACAAGTGAAAATGGCGGCGACGTGCAGCTCTTTATATAGAATACGAAACTCGCGAGAATCCGACAGCAGGATGATGACGTTCGGGCGCGTTCGGGTTAACCGAGCAAGGCGGGAAGATCCGAGGCTGCCTCAGAACCGTGTAAAATAGGTGAAGTTCGAGGGGGTTCGGATTTCGGAGATCCGAACCCGCTCATCTCTACTAATAATACAGGTAGATATAATAAACCCCAGAGAAATAAAACATAAGGGTGCGACCACCGGCCAGTGCGGCATATCTCTGAGCCCCAGCACCTACACCTTTATTTTCAGTGGCCCACTCTGAAAAGTACGGGAGATTTAAGGGGCCAAACATTTGAGTTTTATTATAACACAAGTAAAGTTTACATATTATTCATGTGCCATCAGAGCCACATTTGCCTCTTTTTATGCCATCAGCCTCTCTATATATGCAGGACACCAGCATTTGTCATGCATGTCCCCATGCTCACCAGCTACTGACAGTAGTGCCCCTTATTCACTTTACACCACACAGTATGAGTCAAAATTCACAATATGCCACAAAGTATGAGCCAAATCCACATTATGCCACACAGTATGAGCTAAAATTTACATTATGCTGCACGGTATAAGCGGAAATTTACATAACGCCACACGGTATGAGCCGAAATTCACATTATGCCACACGGTATGAGCTGAAATTCACATTACGCCACACAGAATGAAATTAAAGTCACATTATGCCACATGGTATGAGCCAAAATTTACATTACGCTGCATGGTATGAGCCAAAATTCACATTACGCCACACAGTATGAGCCTCCCCCTGGCGTCTTTCAGCCAAACAGTGTGAGCCTTGCATCCTCCTTGCGTCTCTCAGCCACACCATAATCTCCTGCCTGCATTGCCTCTCAGCCATACCATCTCCCCCTGCATCTCTCAGCCACATCATCATCCCCCCATGTCATCTCCCAGCCACATCATTATCTCTCCCAGTGCGTCATCTCTCAGCCACATAATCATCTCACGATTGTCTCTCTGCCAAACCATCATGCTTGGCCTGCATCTCTTACTATCCCCTTAAATTCACTTTGTGTCAAACAGCCTCCCCCTTCATTCTATGTCTCTCTGTTTCGTCACCCCTTCATTCTGTTTCCTCTGCCCCCCTTCATTCTATGTTTCTCTGCCCCTCCCCCTTCATTCTATGTTTCCTCTGCCCCCTTCATTCTGTTTCTATGCCCCTCCCCACTTCATTCTATTTTCTCTGCCCCCTTCATTCTATGTTTCTCTGCCCCCCTTCATTCTATGTTTCTCTGCCCCCTTCATTCTGTTTTTTTTGCCTTCCTTCATTCTATGTTTCCTCTGCCCTCACTTCATTCTGTTTCTCTGCCCCTCCCCACTTCATTCTATGTTTCTCTGCCCCCCTTCATTCTATTTTTTTTGCCCCGCCTTCATTCTATTTTTCTCTGACCCTCCCCACTTCATTCTCTATCTCTTTGTCGACCCTCCCCGCCCCCTCCCCCAGCCCCCCTTTATGGCTCTTTTTGTGTGTGCGTCCCCTTCTATATCCCTGTATCCTGCCAGCCACTTCACCTTCTGGGATCCAGAGGTTGGTGGACAGGGAGGCCAGGCAGTAGCATTGGCATCACGGTTGTACTCCCAACAGCAGCCCTAACAAAGTGGGAGCTGCACTGCTGTTGTCAAGTCATGCCGCAGCAGCTGAACACCACGGGCCTTCGGCAGCGCAATGGTGGGTGGGCGGTGCGGTGCAAGGGTAGCGGGTGGTGCGGGCACGATGCCTTTGCCGGAAAGCCACTGAGGGTCGGGACATTTGGAATGGCACAATCCGCCCCTGCACACCTCACTAACGTGGTCAAACGGAAAGTAAACTTTAGCTCCACCTTCCGGCAGCAAGGGCTGCTGGGAGCTGTAGTTTATATTCAGCTTGATCACTGTAGTGCCAGCTCCTACTCAATTCAGGCATGTTGCGGGGTCCACTCAGTCTCGCCGGCATCTAAGCCTCGTCTTTGGCAGCATAGCGAGGTAAATTCACTAATGGTGAGGGGGGTGTTGGACATTAGGGGGTGCCTGTGCGCACCAGGCACCCCCCATGTGCACGCCTATGATCCTGAGTTTGGAAGAATTCTGGAATAAGAGTACTAACATATCATACAGTGAAGGGAGTCATATCTACAGAGATATTGCAATAGAGTAATATTGTTACTTCATATATGATTGACTGGACACTTGAATTAAGGTTCCTCTGCAGTTTGTTCCAGTAAGAGCCCAATACTTACCCACAGGTTGTGGCACCCAATGTAAGCACTGGACGTGGCTCGATAACATTGACACTAGCAGGAGTGTTGGAGTCACTGAATGCAAGGTAACAGACAAGGGCTAAGACATTATCATTATCCAGGGACAGGCAATTAGGTAGGGCTGGTGGCAAACTGAGTAACGGATTAACAGTCTGTGTTCATAGGAGGCTTGAGGCAGGCGCGGATTTAGGGGTGAGGCCGCCCCTAGGCACAACAGTAATGGTCGCCCAGTGCCTGCCTATTTTTATTATTTTTATTAATTGGTTATAAACCCTCATTTGATGATAGCCAATTTAACAGAATAATAATAAAAAGCCACTATGACATTTTAATTATGCATATGTAATGTCAGACCCTGTGTTGGTGTAGTGCCGTACCTATATCTTCCAGACGACGGTTAGATTCTACAGCTCTAAAGCCTTCCCCGATATGGAAACCTGTGGCAGAAGGATGAACACCCCAAGAGAGCCCCACAGATAGATAGCAGACAAAAGCACGGTGACGACAATTTATTGTTACAGGTTCTCGCTTGTCACCACTATTAATGAGACTGGGTTATTGCGAACCAAATTTAATGTGTAACAACACTATCTGTAAGTTAAATTAACTTGTAACCGCAAGCATAAATCTGTAACGTTTCAATTAAGACACATGAATAACTTTGGTAATCAACTACATTAACCACAAATAATGCTGTAGTACCATTCAGCATTTACTCACACCAAGGTGCAGTATCCGAATGAGCTTGCATAAACCATGTAATCACTAGCGTGTCCACAAGATGGCGCTAGATTAGTTGAGTTCAGTTTGTGCGGATGAAAAAATGTTCCCGTTATACAACGGTCCTACAGGAATGCTGTAGAGTGAGTCCGTACTGGGGCACTGTATTTATAATCCAATAGGTGGTGCTGCAGAGCAGTTACTGGTAAAGTATAGCGCCAGTTTCCAACAGAGAGTGCTGTGAAACGTGTCCAGGCACTATGTGACAGAACAGTCTAAATGAAATGGTTCCTTTATGCAGAGTCACTAAAGGGGGACATTCACAATAAATGTTGCAAGGGATTCCACTAGGTGGAGGCAGCTGCATTAATCAATCTGACCCTCCCTGATAGCCTCTGAGCATATTCACTCATGCTGCAGTTGGGGGGTAGCGCAGTACTGATACTCGGGTTTCACAAGATGTTATGACCCTTCCCACAGTCTCTGGAGTATCGCTGTCCTGACTCTCAGTGCACCATGTCACAAGGCTGTCTCTGCTGGGTGTGCCCCTAACACGTTGGAGTTGGCTGGGATTACCCATATAAAGGGGCTGTGGTGTGGGGAATCAGCAGGGTGTTCACTAGTGATTTAGGTCCCCCTGTTGTACGGGCCATCTGAGGAGAGTGTGAAAGTACCTGCGATCTCCGCTGCAGTTTCCGGTTCCTGCCGGTCAAGACTCCTTGCTGCTGGCTGCAGGGCTCTGAATCTGCTTCCCCCACGGCTGCTGGACAGAACGGCAGGTCTCCTGATGTGCAGTGCCTCACCATCCGACGGCACACGGACCCCTCTTCTTCAGCGATGCGTGCTACTCTGGCCTCTCCGTACCGGCGGCGTCTGCGGCTGTATTCTGCACCCTGGGTGCGGCCCCCGTCTTCTTCCAGCGTGCCTCTCTTCGGTGTTCCGCCGTCCGTGCGCGCTTCCCTCTCGCACGGGCTCTCTTCTACCTCTCGCTCAGCACTGCCTCCCCTGTTTCTCGCCGTGTGCCCCGTCTAATCCCAACGGGAACAGGCTTCCCGCGTTGCTGGGGCACTCGCCACAGGCCCTGGGTCCCAGTGCCCTACTGATTTATCTTCCCGGGGCTGCTGTTGCCTAACAACCGGGATGGAAAGATTAACCCCCGCAGTCTCTGCTCCTCATTAGGCTGCTTTGGCTGCAGTGGCAGCTCAACTAATTCAATCAGGGGCACCACAGAGGTGGGGTACCACACATACATATTTACTAAGTAGGACAGCTTACAAGGGCAGTATGTGCATGTTCTACCTGCTTACACTCTATTCACGATGGCACATGGTACAGTACAGTGGAAATATTTTGCAGTTACTGGCGCTTTTGGGGTTAACAGTGCCAACACAAGCATCCAAGTGCCGTCCCCAAACAAGTGCCGCCCCTAGGCACGTGCCTCTTGTGCCTAGTGGGAAATTCGCCACTGGCTGCAGGCAAAAGGGAAATCTAATGAACAAGCTTAGGTCCAAAGTAAACAGCCAATCAAACGTAGTCAAAGAATAATTCAAGTCAGTATCAGGCAGAAGAGCATAAGCAGATCAGGTATCCCACAAGTAGCAGGCAATGTCATCAACACTGAATGGCTTGACTTATATACCAAAAGCCTGCAGGAGATTTGTTGTGTACAGAAAGTAGGTAGAGAGCAGGGACAACTCAGACAATAAATCGGAGATTGAACAAACAGAAACTGCTGTGGCTCAACAAGCCAGAAACACAGGCTCTCCAGTATGCACTCAACTCTGCAGTCTCTTCTTTCCAGTGTTCACTCAGCTCTGAAGTAAGTTTCTTCCTCCTCAATGTAATCTTAGCTCTGAAGTGTTTCTTCTGAGTGTGTACTCAACTCTGTGATGAGTATTTACCTTCCATAGTCTGCTGTGTCTCTCTCGCTCTCTCTCTCTATCTATCTCACTCTGCTATGCTGAGTCTACATATCTCACATGAGACACTGCCAAAATATATAATACATATACAGGTTGAGTATCCCTTATCCAAAATGCTCGGGACCAGAGGTATTTTGGATATGGGATTTTTCCGTATTTTGGAAAAATTGCATACCATAATGAGATATCATGGTGTTGGGACCTAAGTCTAAGCACAGAATGCATTTATGTTACATATACACCTTATACACACAGACTGAAGTCAATTTTAGCCAATAATTTTTATAACTTTGTGCATTGAACAAAGTGTGTGTACATTCACACAATTCATTTATGTTTCATATACACCTTATACACACAGCCTGAAGGTCATTTAATACAATATTATTAATAACTTGTGTATTAAACAAAGTTTGTGTACATTTAGCCATCAAAAAACAAAGGTTTCAGTATTTCACTCTCACTCAAAAAAGTCCGTATTTCGGAATATTCCGTATTTCGGAATATTTGGATATGGGATACTCAACCTGTACTCATAATCTGTATTGTCTGTTGCAGTTCCCTCATTGCAGATGTTCCACTAACCAGACTGTTGTTTCTGGTGCTTGTAACTCCTGTCTAAATTGAATGGGTGCTATTCAAATGTTTTGGTCGTTCATCATTTATCACAAATTTTTGCTTGCACCTTCCTGAGGTGCAAACAGAATCTTTGGCCAGCACATGTGCAGACACAACACCGCAGGTGCTGCTGGGAGGAGAATCAGTGGTGCATGTGCACAGAGTCGGGACCACGACAGATTAAAGCCGAACAAGGAGAGTGAACATCGGAAGACAGGTACTTTAACATTCTCCCACTTCAGCATAGTAGTCATTGCCATTACAGGAACCTGCTTTACTGTGCTAAAAGAGCAAAGCAGGTCCTGGCAAATAACGGTACATACGGCCCTGATAATACAACTACCTCTGGGAATCTAATTTACTGTAAATATCCATTTATGTTCTAATACAGATGTGCGCTGACGGTGACCCCCATGTTTTGGTTTTAGATCTGTATTAACTTCATGTTATGGTTTTGCTTTGGCCAAAACCGCCCTCAGGTGTTTTGGTTTTGGATCTATATTTTATTTTAAATGTTACAAACTGCTAAAATCATATAACATGGGCCTGTTTTTGTTCCTAAAGTATTATTAACCTCAATAAAACTATCTCACAGCTCATAATTTTCTTCACCAATATTGGCCAAGGCTGGCTGTCTAAACTATGCAACAAAGCAGAGACTCAAACACACGCATGTATAGTTGTTTAAAAATGTGTCGCAAATTAGTAATGCAAAGACCGTCCCCAATACTCCCCCAAAATACAGCTCATTAAAAAAGGAAAGTGGTGCAAAATGTAATTGTCCTTGGGCCCTCCCACCCACATTCTGTTGGAAATTAAAAAGGATATGCACAGCACAACCAAGAATATCAGCGACAGGGACTGCCACTTTTGGTGCTGAAGTGCTTAGTTTGTGTGGGCCCTCACAAAGCATTTTTTTTTGGAAGGACTATGTCACAACTGAGGGCTGGAGACCGTGACTGAGAGCCTCAGTTGTAGGGCCTGATGGGTACTTAAATTTAGGAGGAGCTATGTGACTCCTGGACATGCGTATTGACAGTAGCAAAGAATGCCCGAAGGCGTGACCACGACAACAAGGGAATTCCTTAAGTGCTTTTATTAAATAAAAAGTCAAATAACGTGCAAAAGAATAATAGAAAGTCACACGTGATAATTAGGTGCACATTTGGTAAAGACCAGTAACCTGGAATATGGAGGAAAGTTCTGTAAACAATAAATGAAGCTGGGGTTCGCTGGAAGATCAGTAATGAAGCTGGGGTTCGCTGGAAGATGAGTAAAGAAGCTGGGGTTCGTTGGAAGATGAGAAAAGAAGCTGGAGTGCGCTGGAACTGAGGAATGAAGGATGATTACTGTAAAGCAAAAGTTCAAACACAGGAATCCAAAGTAGGCTGTAGGGGGTTAACATTGGAGAGTCGGGTTACACAGCAGAGTGTAATCACCAGGGAAGTCAGGCTGAACTGCAGAATGGAATTGCAGGAGAAAGTCTGTAGTGAAGCTTGTAGGCTGGAATCACAGATGACAATGAAAGCACTGACGATTTCCTGGCCCAGGCACAGGATACTTATACCTGCAGAAAGGCAGGCATTGGCTGGGCAATTATGCAGATTCCAGAGGCAGTGGATTGGTGGAAACTGAGGCATGTGACTGAAACCAAGATGGCTGCGCCCATGTTAGCACTTGGAGGGAAAGTTAGTTTGGAAAACCATGTGGAGATTCAGCAGCAATGGCAGCGAAGGCCACGGAGGGCAGGAGACGCCACACTGGCAACTTGTATACTGGAACTGCATGGATGACAGCGGAGGCCGCGGCAGACATGAGACGTTACACTGGTAAGTCCGTATACTGGAAACACAGGAATGGCGGCGGAGGCCGCGGAGGGCGTACAACCAGAAGGGAGATAGTGTCTCAGTACCCGGATCCTGACAGTACCCCCCCTTTTAGGAGTGGCCCCAGGACACTTCTTAAGTTTACCTGGCCATCTGGAATGGAACTTCTTGATGAAGACTTGTGCCAACTTGGAAGTGGGGAATCCATGACAGAATCCATCGAGGGATGAGCCCACGGACGATGAGGAACAGACAAAGAAACCAGTTGCCTAGTGGGTGACTGGCGGGATACTTTGTGCTGGGCACATTTTGGGCAGGAGGCCACAAATTCAGCAATGTCCTTTTTTAGGGTCGGCCACCAATTTGACCTGGAAACGAATTTTAAGGTCTTGCGTATGCCCGCGTGTCCGGCAAAGCGAGAGGAATGTGCCCGATGCAAGAGCTTCCTCCTGAAAGCCGGCTTCACTAAATTTTTCCCTGGCGGGGGCATAGAGTCCGTCCTCACTGCGGAGAACGCCACTGGATCAACAATACAATGCTTGTCAGTAGACTCAGACTCATTTTCTTGCTCCCGGGAGCGGGAAAGGGCATCAGCCTTGTGATTCGGTGACCCTGGACAAAACTGTAGCTTGGAGTCTTGGCACGGAGGAGACGGGACATCAGAAGACTTGTAGGAGGATATGCGAACTGGAAGCTTTTTTTGGAGACAGATCTCAGAGCAGGAAGGACCCCATGCCAGGATACGGGTCGACTTCCAATCAACTTGAGGATTATGCAGACGTAGCCATGGAAGGCCTAGGACCACAGGATGGGTGGCCCTGGGGATAACCTGGAAAGAAATCAACTCTGTATGCTGATCCCCTACCTTCAGACGGATAGGTAGGGTCTTGGAGGTAATCACCGCATCAGGAATCCTACTGCCGTCCACGGCAGTTAGAGATATCGGTGATGACAGTCTCTCAGTGGGTAGAAACCACTGCTTAATGAACCTCTCTGTAATAAAGTTTCCGGCTGCTCCAGAATCCAATAAGGCAGTGAGATTCTTAGTACGCTGAGCCACCTGCAGAGAAACGGAGAGATTGCAGTTACTTGGAAATGGAGAGAAATTCGTCACTCCTAGCTGGTCTTCTCCTTGGTGGGCTAGGACTTGAGGTTGTCCCGGACGCTTGGGACAGGACTTGATAACGTGAGAAGATTCAGCACAATACAAACAGAGACGCTCAGCAAGACGTCTACTACGCTCTGCCTGAGATAAACGAGAGCGACCTATCTGCATAGGTTCCTCCCTAGACGGAGATGGCTGACGAGGAATGGAAACCGTAGGAATCTTGGGAAATGTGGATCTTCCTCGTTCAACAGCCCTTTCACGGAACCATAAATCGACCTTAGTGCAGAGGGAAATTAGCTCGTTTAATGTTAAAGGCAAGTCTCTAGCAGCGAGCTCATCTTTGATACGCTCGGATAGCCCTCCCCAGAAGGCTGCATAAAGAGCGTCATCATTCCAGGAGACTTCAGATGCCAAGGTCTGGAATTGCACCAAATACTGACCGACAGTTCGCGTCCCCTGACGCAGTCGAAGGATCTCTGAAGAAGCTGATGTCACTCGACCTGGCTCATCGAAAATTCGTCTGAACGTTGCCACGAAGTTAGCATAGGATGACAACAGAGCATCAGACCTTTCCCATATAGGTGAGGCCCAGTCTAGAGCGGCACCAGTGAGTAGAGATATAAGGTATGCCACCTTAATGCGGTCAGTAGGGAAACTGCTGGGTTGCAATTCAAATTGGATCTCGCACTGGTTTAGGAAACCCCTGCAGGCTTTAGGGGATCCATCATTTTTAGCAGGAGTCGGCAAGTGAAGATAGGGAGCAGGAACAGGTATGGTGGGTGGGGACACCACCGGAGGCGCTGGAGTCGACACACTGGACGCCCCTGATCCACGGAGGGCCGCTTGAATTTCATCCAGCCGGGAGGAGAGGTCCTGGAGACAGCGACCAACATGGCCTACAGCAGCCTCCTGACGTTCAAAGCGGGTTGCCAGTTCTTGTATCAGCCTAAGCGCTTGGGCCTGGCCTCCGGCTGGATCCATCGGGTCAGTGCTTACTGTCACAACTGAGGGCTGGAGACCGTGACTGAGAGCCTCAGTTGTAGGGCCTGATGGGTACTTAAATTTAGGAGGAGCTATGTGACTCCTGGACATGCGTATTGACAGTAGCAAAGAATGCCCGAAGGCGTGACCACGACAACAAGGGAATTCCTTAAGTGCTTTTATTAAATAAAAAGTCAAATAACGTGCAAAAGAATAATAGAAAGTCACACGTGATAATTAGGTGCATATTTGGTAAAGACCAGTAACCTGGAATATGGAGGAAAGTTCTGTAAACAATAAATGAAGCTGGGGTTCGCTGGAAGATCAGTAATGAAGCTGGGGTTCGCTGGAAGATGAGTAAAGAAGCTGGGGTTCGTTGGAAGATGAGAAAAGAAGCTGGAGTGCGCTGGAACTGAGGAATGAAGGATGATTACTGTAAAGCAAAAGTTCAAACACAGGAATCCAAAGTAGGCTGTAGGGGGTTAACACTGGAGAGTCGGGTTACACAGCAGAGTGTAATCACCAGGGAAGTCAGGCTGAACTGCAGAATGGAATTGCAGGAGAAAGTCTGTAGTGAAGCTTGTAGGCTGGAATCACAGATGACAATGAAAGCACTGACGATTTCCTGGCCCAGGCACAGGATACTTATACCTGCAGCAAGTCAGGCATTGGCTGGGCAATTATGCAGATTCCAGAGGCAGTGGATTGGTGGAAACTGAGGCATGTGACTGAAACCAAGATGGCTGCGCCCATGTTAGCACTTGGAGGGAAAGTTAGTTTGGAAAACCATGTGGAGATTCAGCAGCAATGGCGGCGAAGGCCACGGAGGGCAGGAGACGCCACACTGGCAACTTGTATACTGGAACCGCATGGATGACAGCGGAGGCCGCGGCAGACATGAGACGTTACACTGGCAAGTCCGTATACTGGAAACACAGGAATGGCGGCGGAGGCCGCGGAGGGCGTACAACCAGAAGGGAGATAGTGTCTCAGTACCCGGATCGTGACAGACTACCTTCGTCACTAATGAGGAGGTTGATGATGAGGGTGTTAATTACATTATAATTTTGTAAAAAAAATGAATGAACTCGCTGCAAATGAGGTAACATGTCAGAGTTGCCTAGATGGTTAACATCCCTACCTCTACTAACATTGGCCTCAAAAAATGGAACAGATTAAAGAGCAGACTTAATGGGCCAAATAGTTCTTATCTGCCGTCAAATTCTATGCTTCTGTGCCTTCACAAACATTGTCAGGATTTGGGTAAAAATAATCCCACGCCCAAGAGGTGGCTTTTTGGGTCTTATGGCCTGGCGTCACAATGGCTTTCTTTTTATCACGGGCAAGAACTGCAGCCACTGGTGGTTGACTTACACAAACAACATCATCATCATCAACATCCTCAGTGTCAGATAGTAGTAACAAACACAAATCCCCATCATCCTGTTCGACTTCCACACATGAATCTTCAATTTCTATTATGCCCTCATCACCATCTTTACATGTACTGCTCCCCACATTTGCAGATAGTGCAGAAATGGTGGAAGGAGGCGAAAGAGGACAGTGAGAAATGTCAGTCTCACACATAGCTAACGTAGACACCCCTAAATATTCCTAAGGAATGTGTGATGGTTCTGAAGGCACAGTTTGTTCTACTGCTTTAGTTGTTTTAATTTTTTTTACACCTCTTCTAGACTCTGAGTAAGTTTTTGTATTGTCATGAAAAACAGATTAAGATGCCTCACTGACAGTTGCAGAACCATCACTTACAAAAAAAGGCCAAGGCCTGAGTCTTTCCTTGCCACTTTGTGTGGTGAATGGCATATTGCCAATTTTATGTTTCTCTGCAGCTAACTTTCCTTTTGATGTTTTTTTTCTTTACCACTGTAAAAGTATATTGCTTTTTTGATTTTTACATGCCCTGATTTAAGCCCTCTATGCCCTTGGGCATTGGCCTCAGTAGATGACACTGACTGACTTGTATCATCATGACTGGTGGCAGTAGCTGCAGCACTAGTATGTGTTTCTTGCTCTCCTCTCAATTGTTTGTCCTCCATATCTATCAAGTATAAACAAACACAAACAAAGTGGGGTACAGCACACACCACAATTTGTACAAAAAATGTACCACCTACAGTGTCACAAGTCAGAAATAGTAACCAAACACTGCGGTTTAAGTTCACCAACAGTGTCGCACAATACGTGTATGATTACAAAATAAAATATATTACTGTGTTACCACCTGCACCCACAGTGTTACAGAATATGTGTATGACTACGAAATTAAATATATTACTGTGGTAACCCCTTTACCCACATTGTCACACAATACGTGTATGAGTCAGAAATAGTAATCAAACACTGCAGTTTAATTTTGCCAACAGTGTCGCACAATACATGTATGAGTACGAAATAATAATATTCTGCGGTCTGACCGGCACTGTCACAGTACTTATGAAAATAAAATTAAAAATTGTATAGTACACTGGGGCACAGCACAAACAAAAAACATATATATATATATATATATATTTTTTAATTATTATATTTTAGGCTTTTTGGCTTTTATTATTTTAGTTTTACACTGAGGCAGAGCCCCTGGATGGACAGACAGATCACCACTAGGTGGACAGAGGACCCTTTGTCAGATACAGCAGATGACAGACAGAGCTTTCCTGGGCTGATACACACAGTATACTGGGTTTTTAATTAACACTGGGGCAGAGTCCTTGGATGTAGGTGGACAGAGCACCGCAAGTCAGAGCACCCCTGGACTAATACTGATAGGACACACCAGTCCATGGATGTACATACATTATACTGTGTTTTTAATTAACACTGTATATGTATATAGACAGATCACCTCTTGTCAGATACACCAGCCAACAGACAGAGCACCCCTGGACTGATACACCAGCCCCACAGCAGCCACCAGCCCCACGCTCATGCCCAATGCCACAGAACCCAGCACTGAAGCGGGCACAGACATGTTCAGTGCAATCTCCACAGCCTGTGTAAAAATGGCACCGATCACCGGGACTTTTATAGAATCCAAAACACCGCGAGAATCTGACAACGGGATGATGACATTTTGCCTTGTTTTGGGATCCAAGTCTGGTGGGAAACCCTGAGCTGGAATCGGATCGGGAAGTTCGGGTGGGTCTGGTTCTCGGAGATATCTAACTAATGACCACACTGAGTTTGAGTCACCGAGGAGTAAAATGGCACAGATGAACAGATGAACATTGGAGCTAATTCAGGTTGGATCGCTTAAGCGATCCAAGGTGCAGTTTTCTGATAATTGGTAAACTGCACACACCCAGGACCCATTCTTTGCATGTGCGGAACGAGTCCTGCGATCGCATTGCAGTAATAATTGGCAGGCAGAGACATTTAGGGGAGGGGCGGGGGGCTCCGTTTTCCAGGAGTGGCTAGGGCAACACATACGCAGTTTACTTGGCTTTGCAAGCCGCCCTGCGACAGGTTCAGTAGTCTGAGTAAGCTCATGGATACTCAGCCTGCCGTCGTAGATGAACATTGCAATATCCTGAACTGCGATCGTATCGCAATATTGCTATTGCAAATGCATTTGCATTACTAAGGATTACATTTGCAAAACTGCTGCGAGCAGCTACGCTGAATTAGGCCCATTGTCAGCTTAATTCAGAAGTTTCATAATTGGGGATGGCATGGTTCCAAAGTGCGATCAGGCCCATTTGTGTGCACTCTCCCCACAAGCATCAAACCTGAGGATGCATAAATAAGAGCAGTGGGCAACCAAGTGCAAGCAAAGTCTATCTGATCTCTAGGTTTAACCAACTCTCTTGAATACTACATCCTCCTACTATCTGGCCTTCTCCCCACTCTCATAGTGAGCTTTCCCGGGCCCCGGCAATGAAGGGAGTGTAGCCTAACCACAGAGATTTGGCCACGCCCCTTTTAAAAAATAAGTACAGAAATCATATTTTATGCGTCACAAAGTGGCACGACCTGCCCAGGGGGGGCAGTCATCGTCAGATCAAGGGAGGGGGCATAATTAGTCAGATCCCTCGCCCACCTGACATAGGAGACTGCTGCGCTCAGCGTCAGCAGCGTCCCTGAACCTACTGAGAAAGATGCTGCTGCCAGTGATAGGTAAGAGGGGAGGTAGGGGTACTGCATGGACTTGAGCCCCTTCAAGAAGCCCGGGTCTGAGTAGTTAATACCCCCCCTCTCGACACCACTGCCCACCCTTTTTCACCTCTTTATCCTAAATGTGGCAGTGAGATAGATTTTCTTTGGTCATCAGTTACAAATGTCTCTGCGGATGAGGGGAAGTCTAAGTAGCACTGTCTACAGTTGAAAACTACTCTTTAATTTTAGCAGGTTAAAACAGTACAAAACAAAGACCAGCATCAAAAAGTGCCTTTCAGACTCCTTTTCATTACAACCTGATAACAAAAGCTCTGGAACATCAGCAACTCATCACTGTTATAAAATAGACCTTGATACGTATAATAGGCATCCAACAGAAGAACTTTGTCAGCATAATGACTCTTTGGGGACAGCATTGCTCCAAAGTGTGATCAGACCAATTTCTAGGAATCTCTCCACAAGCGTCAGACCTGAGGATGCACAATCAAGAGCGGTGGGCAACCAAGTGCAAGCAAAGTCTATCTAATCTTTAGGTTTAACCAACCCCCCCATCCTTTTTACCCCTTTATATCCTAAATGTCGCAATGAGACAGATTTTCTTTGTTCATCACTCTGAAAATTCCTGCACCTATCACCCTAACATGTAACTTTATCTTTTTACTCTGACATTTAAAGCCCCCACCTTCAAATACTGTACCTAATCATAAGATACACTTGTTGCTGGGGACCCAAGCCACGCAATCGTGGCTCCATCTGTGCCGTGTGCGCCTATCACCGGGTTTAGAATGGGAGTGTCTCTGTGCGCTCCCGGCGTGACTAGGCGGACAGTTCGTCTAGTCACGCCGGGAGCGCTCGTATGCGATGGAGCCGCACTAGATGAGTACGGCTCCATCTGTAAGATGGCCACCACTATATAAACTTTTATGCTGCAATGCCATCAAAGGGAAATATTGGCACTATGCGCTTTAATGTGGACTGCATATGTGATGATGTAGCATGCACTATTTTAATACCTGTTGCATCTAGCTTTGGTACCAAAGATCGAACTACAAGAAAGAAAGGCGCCTCCTTGAACCTATGTTGAAAGTGCTGCCTGCCGCTCCCAAAGGATTAGGGTATTAGCAATCCCTAAGCAAGTGAAAAAACAAAAACTAAACAAGAGAGCGCAGGCAGACTCCACTGAAATATCACAATTTTAATATACACAGTGATCACATAATCTAGTATACATAATTAATACTAATTAGAGCCAAAAAAATTTAAATAAATAAAATAAAAAAATATATCAATAAAATCAATAAAAATCCGCACTAAAACTTCATATAATTCCACACAATTTAGTGCACTGATAACCTGATATGATGATATTGTATGGATTAATATGTCCTGAAAGTTGGCAGCTGATGTTTAGATGCTGAAAGTCTGGATATTATCCATATAGCAGACTGATATTTGAAAATGCTTTGTTCAGGTTAAAGTTAGATGAATACAACACAAGTGCACTGTAGATTATGGATTAGACCTCTATTATCCCAAGTCGACACCGCACCAGTTCTGCTCTGTTTAATGTAGCAGCATTATGTGGTGATATCGCTTACCACTTCCTCTGTGTATATGGAACACTGACAGGTGCTCGGGTGCCGCTAGCTCCGGCGGCTGAGTCCGATGCTCTCTCCTTACTGCAGCGTATCAGACCAGTGATCGCTCGCCGCTTCTACGGATCATCTGGCGGTACTATAATTATCCAGGATGCCGCTGGTCCGAGGCGATGAGCTGGCAGCCACGGTCCCCGTATGGCAAAAGGTCGTTTCCTCAGAGGGCTAGCATGATAACCCTCTGAGGAAACGACCAGACTGTGCCGGTCGAGAAACGCGTCAGGGCTGTATCAGGATCCGACTACTCTTCATTTGTCCACCTTAAACTTCTTACGGCTTTTCACCCGTTCCAGCTCTACTCCACTGTCGGGTTAAATCTGCCCGAGCAAAGCCACCTGCACTGGTCCCTTTTGCCATACGGGGACCGTGGCTGCCAGCTCATCGCCTCGGACCAGCGGCATCCTGGATAATTATAGTACCGCCAGATGATCCGTAGAAGCGGCGAGCGATCACTGGTCTGATACGCTGCAGTAAGGAGAGAGCATCGGACTCAGCCGCCGGAGCTAGCGGCACCCGAGCACCTGTCAGTGTTCCATATACACAGAGGAAGTGGCAAGCGATATCACCACATAATGCTGCTACATTAAACAGAGCAGAACTGGTGCGGTGTCGACTTGGGATAATAGAGGTCTAATCCATAATCTACAGTGCACTTGTGTTGTATTCATCTAACTTTAACCTGAACAAAGCATTTTCAAATATCAGTCTGCTATATGGATAATATCCAGACTTTCAGCATCTAAACATCAGCTGCCAACTTTCAGGACATATTAATCCATACAATATCATCATATCAGGTTATCAGTGCACTAAATTGTGTGGAATTATATGAAGTTTTAGTGCGGATTTTTATTGATTTTATTGATATATTTTTTTATTTTATTTATTTAAATTTTTTTGGCTCTAATTAGTATTAATTATGTATACTAGATTATGTGATCACTGTGTATATTAAAATTGTGATATTTCAGTGGAGTCTGCCTGCGCTCTCTTGTTTAGTTTTTGTTTTTTGGTACCAAAGAGGTGTCTAGTGGCTGGGCCACCAAGGGGGTTAATTCTCAACTCTGGGCCCAGAGAATCATTGTTTTGAAAATAATTAAAAGTGTTTTGAAATGTTTTAATGCTTTTTAGCATGTTATATTTAATGCGCTGTATGCAGTTGTACAGTTGTAGAAACGTATGTTTAAATGTGTGGTCTGAGCACTTCTGGACCGAGCACTTGATTGATTTATAAGACTGTGACATTTGGGGACAGATTAGCCTTGGGACATTCTGACATAGAAGTCCTATGCTAAGACTTTGAAATTTGGGAACAGATTTCAGTGTCAGGGAGAGAAAAAGAGAAAGAGAGTAGCAAGAGAGAAATTGTCAGGGAGAGAGGGTGTAGATAGAGGGAGGGAGGAGGAGCGAGCAGAAGTCTCTGGTGGGGGCGGCAGTTCACGGCATTAGGCCCCGCCCTCTAAATTTCCACGAATCTCAGCACTGCACTGCTCTGCTGCTGGTGCTCAGAGTCTGCCTGGTGAGGCACCCTCACCCCCCTGCTACATTCTCCATGTGGCTACAGGAGGGTGCTATCGGTGGCGGCCATTCATCCTGTGGGCAAGGGTGAAGGGGGACCGGCAGGCCCTGGAAGCCTCTCAGGCCCCATAGCAGCTGCACCAACAGTAGTTATGCCACTGAGTCTTATGTTAAAACTTCACTGGTTTTTAGTGCTCCCTAAAGTTCCCATCTGTCTGGTTATAAACTGTGTTACTTTAATGGACATGTACAATAAAATATTATAACTGTAGCACATAGAAAATATGTAAAACCACAACAATATATGCATGTCATTAAAATATATACTTCTTGCTTCACAGATTGAATCATCTGCATCCCATTTAGTATTATAAACACATAAAACTGTTTAGACCCAGAGAACGTTCCACTGGTAAATCTTAAGAAACTTGTGTGAGGTCTTCATTTTCAGATGTTTAATGAGATTAACATTTTCACAAAGCATATAATATACAGTATTGATGTTATCCTAGGCTTAAAATGGCTTTTAGTTAGGCTTCACCACCAGATAGGAGTTAGAAACCTTTCCCTACTTAATGCGTTTCAGTCCGTTACCTTGAGAAACGTAAAGGATTGTAAAGCTTTGGAGATTACTCCTGGACTATGGGGGTCATTCTGACCCGATTGCTCGCTGCAGTTTATCGCAGCGCAGCGATCGGGTCGGAACTGTGCATGCGCCGGCACCGCAGTGCGCCGGCGCATGCCAGCGATTGTTGCCTAGCGATCGCCTCTGAGGCAGTTCTTTGTAAGGATATTCATATGCCTATCCCATGAATGTTTAACTTGCTCTACTGTCTTAGCCTCAACCACCTCTGATGGGAGGCTATTCCACTCATCCACTTCCCTTTCTGTGAAGTAATTTTTCCATAAGTTTCCCCTGAACCTCCCTCTTTTCAGTTTCAGTGCATGTCCTTGTGTTCTAATACTTCTCTTCCTTTGAAAGACGTTTCCCTCCTGGACTTTGTTAAAATCCTTGTTATATTTGAAAGTTTCTATTATGTCCACTATTTCCTTTGTCTGCTCCAAACTAAACATGTTAAGATCTTTTAGCCTTCCTGGGTAAGTTTTGTGATGTAGACCATGCACCATTTTAGTTGCTCTTCTTTGTACGCTCTCTAATGTATTTATATCCTTCTGGAGATATGGCCTCCAGAACGGCACACACAGTATTCTAGATGAGGCCGTACCAATGACCTATACAATGGCATTATTACTTCTTTTTTCCTGCTACTGATTCCTCTCCCTATGCAACCAAGCATCTGACTTGCATTTCTCATTCCTTTGTTACATTGCTTCCCAGCCTTTAGGTCACTTGAAATAGTGACACCTAAATTCCTTTCCTCCTCAGTAGTTTCCATTTTAGTACCCTTGATACTATATTTAGCCTTTGGGTTTTTGAGACACAAGTGCATGATTTTGCGTTTTTTTAGCATTAAACTGTAGTTGCCATGTTCTTGACCATTCCTCAAGCCATTTGTTTTATCCCTCCCAGTGTGTCTACCCTGTTGCATATCTTTGTGACATCTGCACAAAGGCATACTTTCCCTTCAATACTGTTTGCAATGTCACCAACATGGATATTAAAGAGCACTGGTCCAAGTACATATCCCTGGGGTACTCCACTGGTAACATTTCCCTCCTTACAATGCACTCCATTTACTACAACTGTCTGTTCCTATCCTGCAACCAGGCTGTTATACATTCAACTGTTTTATAATCTAATCTCATGCTTTCAACTTTATTTAGCAGTCTGTGATGTGGGAGGGTGTCAAATGCCTCATAAAAGTCTAGATATGCTACATCTACACCCCCCCCTCCCCCTTGATCTATTATAGAAGTCAAGATTTGTTTGGCATAATCTCCCCCCAGAAAATCCATGCTGTTTGGGATCCTGTAAATTGTTGGATTTAAGATATTCCACAACTCTTTCTTTTAATAGTGTTTCCTTTCCATTACTTTCCCTACTACTGATGTAAGGCTGACTGGTCTGTGGTTGTTTCTTCCTTACTTCCACTTTTGTGTAGTGTCACTACATTTGCTCTTTTACATTCCTCTAGAATTCCTCCTGTAGCTAATGACTGGTTGAATAATTATGTTAATGTTGCTACCAGCACATCTTTAAGCTCTTTTAGTATCCTTGGATGTATTCCATCTGATCCCACTGATTTATCCACTTTCAGTTTTGAGAGTTCTGTTAGGTCCTTCTCCTCTGTAAATGTACTTTCATCTACTGTACCTTATTTAATGAATGTTCTTGCAAGCTAACCATGGCCCTTCCCCTCTCCTTCTGTAGTGAATACTAAGCAAAAATAATTATTTAAATGATTTGCTATTGCCTTGTCTCCCTCTACCAAAAGCTCATTCTTTGTCTTATGTCTTATAATTCCTCCATTTAATTTTCTCTTTCACTTATATACTTAAAAAAAGTTTGCCACTTTATCAACTGACTGGGCTGTTTTCTCCCCAGCTTCTGCCTTTGCCCGCCGGATCACTTTCTTAGCTTCCTTGCATCTGGCAAGAAACACTGCTTTGTCGTTATTATTTTAAGTCTGCTTATATTTAATGAAGTCTGTCTTTTTTTCCTTTCACACTAGTTGATACTTCATATATAAACCACATTGACTTTCTTTTCCTGGTGCTTTTCCTAATCCTTTTGATTCAAAGGTTTGTTGCTTTTGCACTTTTATTTTTGCCACCTCTCCTGCACTCCTTTAAAGTTCTCTAAATTGCCAATGAATCACTAACACATCTCCCCATTTTTGCAAAGTCAACCTTCCTAAAAATCCAACACCTTTGTTTTTGTGTGCATGAGTTGGAACCTGTCTTTATAGTAATCCATACTGCTCGATAGTCACTGGATCCTAGGTTCTTGCCTACATATATGTCTTATATTCTGTTACCATTTGAATTTATCTAATATTGCGTACTTGCGAGTGGACTCACTCACCAATTGCTTGAGGGATGCTCCCTGTAAGGAATTTAGATATTTTGCCACTTGTAGTTGAACTTGCAAAAGCTACATCAGGTAGTCTAAAGTCTCCCATGATTATGACCTCTCCTTTCTGTCCTTCCTATATAAAGTGTATCCTGGTATACCTGTAGCTATGTCCCAGTCATGATTCTCATTGTGCCATGACTCTGTAATAGCCTGAATATCCAGCTCATCCCTTGTCAGTATCGCAATTAGCTCTGGAATTTTGTCTCCTAAGCTCCTAGCATTTACACACATAGCTTTAAGATTTTTTTTGCGCATCTGTTATTTCTAATCATGTTCAGAAAGTACATAACAAACTGTCCAATTTAAAGCTGAAATTACCTGTTTGGTGATGTTGTTCAACTTTTTTTTATTAACTGCACGAGAGAGAAATGTAGTTTGGAATTTGTGTGTGCAGCATGGAGATCACTTCTTCTAGTTTAAAAACACAGATGGTATGCTTGAGATGCAGATGCAGAGTCAATTTTGTAGCATGAGAAATTAATTACATACTTTTGAGGCTTTTACATAGTCCATCTGTAGTAGTGTTGGTTTGTTGTATGTTTACCTTCTGTTTGCCTTTGGTTTAACTGATAATGCTGGTATTGCTAATATGCTAATATTATTTTTAGAGCTGACACTTTAGAACTAGGGGGGTAATTCAGAGTGGATTGCAGCAGCAAATTTGTTAGCAGTTGAGCAAAACCATGGGGGTCAATCCGAGTTGATCGCTCGCTAGCTAGTTTTAGCAGCCGTGCAAACGCTATGCCGCCGCCCACTGGGGAGTGTATTTTAGCTTAGCAGAAGTGCGAACGCATGTGCAGCCGAGCTCTACAAAAACAGTTTGTGCAGTTTCAGAGTAGCTCTGAACTTACTCAGCGCTTGCAATCACTTCAGCCTATTCGTGTCCGGATTTGATGTCATACACCCGCCCAGCGACCGCCCAGCCACGCCTGCATTTTTTCAGCAATGCCTGAATTTTTGCAAACACTCCCTGAAAACGGTCAGTTGACACCCAGAAACGCCCCTTCCTGTCAATCTTCTGCAGCCGACAGTGCGACTGAATACTTCGCTAGAACCTGTGCAAAACAACAAATGGCTTTGTACCCGTACGTTGCGCGTGCGCATTGCGGTGCATACGCATGCGCAGAAATGCAGATTTTTAGCCTGATCGCTGCGCTGCGAACAACGGCAGCTAGTGATCAACTCGGAATGACCCCCCATGTGCACTGCAGGTGTGGCAGATATAACATTTGCAGAGAAAGTTAGATTTGGGTGGGTTATTTTGTTTCTGTGCAGAGTAAATACTGGCTGCTTTATTTTTACACTGTAATTTAGATTTCAGTTTGAACACACCCCACCCAAATTTAACTCTCTCTGCACATGTTATATCTGCCGCCCCCTGCAGTGAAAATGGGTTTGCCCAACTGCTAACAAATTTTCTGCTTCGATCAACTCTGAATTAGGCCCTAGATATTTTAGATACTAGACACCCTGCCTGCCATCCTAGAGGCCTGCCATCCTAACCTATACTGAATAAATAAGGTTACAGATGTTATGAGAATATCAAGGTTCCCACGTTTTGTGGAATTTCACTACTGTATCATATAAAAGGCTGGTGATATACTCCATAGAAGCAGCATACCAGATTATGTGTAAATCATTCATAATTGACATATCTATAATGGGTGTATGGTGTGCAGCAGTAATGCACATGCTTCTGCCTGATTGACATTCAGAGGTGTTCGTGGGGTGTGAGATGGCATTGAATGGGAGCAGCATTTGGAAGGCATGCTGCTCCTAGTAGTGCTAATGGGAGAACCTGGGAGTGGCTCCCAGGTAAACTAGCCCTCTGTCTGGATGCGTTTTAGTATGAGCCTTTATCATGAGGCCTTACTGTAGACAAATCACATGGCCCTAGGTGGGCACTGCTATTATGTAGTGTTAGGTCTGATGATTTCGAAGAACCCTTGATGCAGCCAGCAGCTAAACATGTCTTTGCAAACATATGTGACCAATTTCTCTAAAATTCTATTACCAGATAGGTTCAGGTATTGTCACAGGTAATTTTTAGTGTGCCGGGGGGATACCGAATAAGAGCGCTCCATAGAGATATTTCTTCTTTTATCTATTTTTGATCCTTACCGACAAAGGATTCTCTCTGTGTTGAAGCTAGCTTTCCCGTTTGGAAATATAATAGTATTTATGTTAGTAAACTCAGACACTAACTGACATAAAGTAATTAGACATTTCAGTAGTGTATAATAAGAGCGCACTAAGGGAACATACTAATATATATATATACTTACAATTTGTCTGAGAACTTGTCAAGAAATCTAAGTGGGTGGGAAAGTAGTATAACTAAAGGGTCTGTAGGCAATGAAGTGTTAAGAGTCGGGGTTGCTATATCCAACACATCATTTCTCCAGCATAAGCATGAAGTTTTAGCAGCCTCATCAGAACCATATATCACCTAGTTTATATTTTGTAAGCATTTCTCTGACTTTTCTCTCAATGGATGACTTAATCACCTTTTGTTGACTACATCTATGGACACACTTGCACAATCATACTTAAGAAGATACGAATCTTCTTACAATTACACTTATGAATGGTAAGGTAAATCTACTGTAAATGAACATGCAGATTCATGCATGCACACTAATATACAATCTACCATGCTATTTGGGATCCTCATGTCTTGAAACCATCTCCTGAAAAGGTTGTGACTGCAGGAGCAGCAGCATAAATATTGGACAAAATGATTTCTTGTGTATACAAACTTCCAGGTTGTCTCACAATGTTCCATCGCATCTAATGAATATTAAGAGGCCTATTAAACCATATCTTCAGATGCGAACAGTTTTCTTCAGATAAACACGACTGAAGGTACATATACACTCTTAAGATATCATACAAACAGGTTGGGAATTGGAAGATCTGTAAGACAATTGTTTAAGTGTATACCTAGCTTTATACCTAGCTTTAGTGAACATCCTTAATTGTCAACCCTGACACCCAAGTTCTGTTCCCAGGACTCCTCAAAAGGTTCTAATGTTAAGGAAGGGGGTGACACAATGGCATGACATAACATAGACATGGTCCCTGGAGTTACTGGACTATAAATACAATTGCATTCAAATGGTGGTTTCTCATACTTTCTAAGCAGTAGAGTTATCTTATTTTATTGGACAAACCCTTCCCCACCTGTGACCTGACCATACTCTACTTTATTCTTCTGTCAAATCTCTGGAAGAGCCATTTGCACCTGTGTTGCTTGATTTTTTTTATTTTAGGCCATCACACACAGACTTCATTGATAGCCATGTGTTTTGCTCAGAGCAGTAATAAAATGGGAAGGGAAAGGAAGGGGTTAAGCCAACTTCAGTTTGAGATTCAGGAGAGTGAGAAAGTAACGCTCTCTCTGACTGTATTAGGCAGCTTTTTTCGCTACATATTCTGGCCAGCACAGACATAGACATGGGTGCCAAGGCGGAGGGGCAGGTACTTTCAATGAAAACCTCTATTGGGGCAATCATGATTTTGGCCTCATTCATCCACCCACTGATCCATCTGTGCTGGTTGGTGAAAAGTAACAATATGAGCCAACATTGGTTTTTGCCAAGCCTAGGATGCGCCCCAGGGAGCTTCTGAACTAGGGCCCAAAATTCTTTTGAGTGTCCACAGACAAAAATACCTACTATCACACCATATAGACAGTGCGGACAAGGGAAAGAGCAACCCCGCTTCTCTCTCCATCATCAATTTCATTGCCTTGACTTGCTGACTTGAAGCAGATATCCCAACAGGATCAGAACAGGACAGCTCAGAACCCAGACCAGGTATCAGATGGAGAGGCCACGACTGAGATGAGAGGAAATTCTTCCGACTTCTGTATTTATATATTTAAATCACCTTTTTGAAAATCGCATTAAAGTGGTTTTTATTTAGCATTTTTATTAATTGTTTATATTTTGTAAATGTAAACATATTAGTGACCTTTATTTTTGTTTTATGTAATCACTATTTTTTAAAATAAATGCATCATAATATAGCTACATTATTAATATATAAAAAGACGCTATCAATATTTAACTAGCAGCAGCTGCCCTTGAAGTTGGTTGTAACCAGAATTATTTAACCTGCCAGGAGGCTCTGGAAAGGCTGGTTCACCCAGGGCTCTGCACTCCTCTGGGGGCAGCCCTGTCTCAAACGTTATTATTTGCAAGCTAATTTATTTCTGCTACTTCTGTAGCCCTAGTCTTAACAGAAGTGGATGAAATAATGTGATATAGGATGAGTAATTCTGGGAATAACATAATTTTGTTGCAACACAAAATCTTATACTGTATCAGTACGTCCACCACCTTGAAGTAAGGATACAAGGCCACACTCAGACAATGTTTATCCATTGGGGTGTGGTTCAATAGATCTACAATAAAAAGGGAAACAGTCAATAGTCGACCCCAAATGGTCAACAATGAATATGGTCAAAACAAAAATGATCAACGCTTTTTTTGTGTGTTTCATTTTATGTGTTTTACCACATCTGAGCTAAATAAGTGGAAATGTGTAACCTCGTGGGCTCACTTCGCTCACCAAGCTTCAGGCAAGGTTACTATTCCCAATCGTAGTGCATGTGGATGGTAAATTATAAAAAAAGCTGAAAATAAATAAATTGTGTCGACAGTATGTGTGTGTCAACATTTTGAACCTATCAACCTTTTGAACTTGTCGACCTTAAGCATTGTCTACCTTTTACCTGTCGACCTTTTAACCCTTTGAACCTTTTGCATGTAGGCTATTTGGGGTAGACCTACTGACGGTCTATTTTCTGTTGATCTACAGTACCAATCAGATACCATCCATTGATTTGATCATGGAATATACAAATGCATAAAAAAAAGACAAGGAATGTTGATAACAAGTCAGATATTGCCCTCTGTGGAACATAATGCTTTTCTTTCCATCTCTAATGGATAGAGACAATCAATCCTTGTGGTTGGCATTGAACAGCACTTATGTGTACAAACATTTTAACTTGCGAGAACTTGTAAAAAAAAATCAGTTGAAGCAACGTGAGTTCCCCTAATTTATGCCATGAATTCAGCAAAACAGAACAGTTTATTATATGTGTTCCTAGAATCTCACAGTTTCTGCAGCAAAAATTATATGCTATGCTTTAGGTTACTGTTCAGGCTAGTGCAAGGGCAAACATCTGAAGATTGCTTGGTGCGTAAGTCACAAAATTAACTCATGGGCTGCTTATCTCAAGGCTGAGAAAAGTGCCAACTCCTGCAGACTTTCTGGTTGAAAATGAGCCAAGAATCACTCCAACTGGTCAAAATATCAGTTGCAGTCAATATGAGACTCTTTCAGAGCCAACAGGACTGTATGCAGATAATTGTGTGCGCTGTCAGGTAGAAGTATAGGTCTTGCTTATAAAGCAAGATAAAGGTTAATTTAATATTTCTATTGCACAGCAGCTTTGCAAAGCAAGTTTTTCTGCTAGAGTCTCTTGTAATTGCTGCACAGGGTCACTGTTGACCTTGATTTTAGATGGAAACTGCTATATTTAGGCTCGTATTCTTCTCCTAGGATCTGTCACTCTGCATATTCTGTGTCATACCCAGAGATGTAGATCTGATTAGCAAAGTGCGTTGGCAGGCGAGAAATTAATAATTGCATGCATTGTTCCCAAGCACGACAGCCACCCTCACCAGGGGCACCGATGCTGGCATCTCTGCTCCCGGACAGATGACAACTTCTCATATATGACAACCTGCAGCCATCTGGACTGAAGCGGGTACAGTGCGTTTCTAGGCTGGCATATCGTACAATTACTCTCACTAAATACCACATATTAAATACCATCTGCTTTGGCATTGAAATGTTGGACAGAGCCATGAAGAAGTGGTCTTTCTGTGGGTCTGGTAAATTAGTGCTTTCTGTTGGGTATAACTGTATGTTATTGGAATATATAAAACACGTAATAACAACAACGACTCATAACATGCTATAATTACGGTAATGAAGGTAAAAACTCACATAGCTGGTAAACAACAAGTTAATACTTTGTAAATGATTTAATGAATGTGTGTTTCTCTGAAGGCCGTTTGTCACTTGTATCTTTGGGTATGACTCAATGAAAGCACTTTACCCAGGTTTTGTAACAATGATAATGAATACTTGAACAGATGAGATGAGTGAACAAATATATTGTGTGTGAAAGAGACTTGTTCAGTTTTCCTCGCCCAGGTCTGATATGTAAATGTAATAAATTTCTTTGGTAAAATTTTAAACACCTAGAGGGAAATTGATTAAGTGTTTGGTATTTGCATAATGAGTACAAAAGTGTGGTTAGCATGTTGTGAATGGTTATAATGACTGCAAAATCCTTTAGTAATATATGCAATTTCATTTAGTGCCACCTTCATACTGTGTTCTTTTTCCACATCACTATCGGGGTGACTGCATATGCTAAGTCAATTACAAATTTGCAAAACTTCATAGAATATTATCTGCACAAGTTTGTTTTAATGTGATAGGATGTGTTGTGAATAACCTTATTTTGTGACAATCGTGTTTTAATGGAACCACAGAATTTGCAAAATAATGGGCTTATATGGGTAAGATCTTAAGAAGTCAGCTAAATTCTATGTAGAGGGCAAAACTTTGAGTGCTGGTTAGAAATTGGAATAAATAAATAATTTATGCGTACATGTTAGAGTGTATTCTCATTGGCGCATGAGATGCGTTTTTTTTTTTACGTTACTAGTAAAAATGTCATATGCAAGAGCATTCGCTATCCATTTGAGATGCATGTTTTCTCTTTAACAATATTGGTATGCCTTCCAATACATTGAAATGAGGCAAACGGAACACACAGGATTAAAGAAATACATCATGGAGAGATGTAGTCACGTTACCCGCGGTCGGGATCCCGGCAGTTAGGATACCAACGCCGGAGACCGCTTAAAATGACGGCAGCCAGAATGCCGACTTACAGGGTCTACCCGAACCCAACCCATAATGGAATGGAAGACAAGTAAAAATGGCAATTGGTATGGTAGTACTAGGAACAATGTATTGTAGTGTCACTAGAAATATGGATTCATGTACATGGAAAATGTAAACGTCAAACGCCAGTGCGCATGTACACTTAAAAATAATATGCAGTGGATGCTGACTTTTTATGGTGTCAACCAATTTTAATGTGGATTCATCATTACTAATCTTACGCAGTAATCAGTGTCCAAGGTGTCCTTTTTATCGTGGAAAACTGGAAACAATGGCAAAATGTTTTAAAGTGCTCAAGACATATTTTAGCAAATGTAGGGATTATATATATATATATATATATATATATATATATAACATATATATATATAACAACAACAGCTGTGACCGGCACTCCTACAGCAAAGGATGAATACCCGGGTGCCTTCCCGTGGCACCACAAGGCCCAGCAAACAAAAACAATGTAATGGGCGGCACTCCAATGGATTTTAAGAAATCATACAGCTCACCAAGCCAGCTTCGTTCAACGTTTCAGGTGCCTTTATTTACACCTTTCGTCAGGATACAAAATGACAAAACAAACATACCTTATATAACACCCAGCGTGTATGACACGCCACGCGCCTCTAGCTTCCGGCACCCGGCGCCGACGTCACAAACGCCGTCCCCTACTGTGACGTAGGGCGTGGGCGGGATGGTTGTCATAACACCGTGTAGAGCTTCAGACGCAAAGCGTCCTGCTCCAGCAAGCCGCTCTAACCACGCCTCATGGGAGGGGCGGTTGTCATAGCGACCTGCTCAACAAACCGCCTGCACGCCGGGCTGTCAGAGCAAGGAGCCCGTGACATCACACTCAGTCCAGGTCGCTCCAATGAGAATAGCAACGTGAAAAACTCAAACCCGCACCAAACACCAGCACCAGAGGGGACAAGATGTAGAAATAGTTAGATTAGAATGAAAGTCCAATGCGGCTGTGCAAACTATATTAAAGCCTAACCACAACATACAAGGCATGGCATAAATAGGTGGTTGCCATTCGAATATAAGTATGGAATGATCTACAAAAATAATGAATATAGGATCAATTCCATAAACATAGGACCAAGATAATATGTAAAGTTACATTATCATCTACTAATTGTATAAACCAAGCCACATGAGCATGGTATCTAGGACTAGAAGCCTAAACTTAAAAACAACAATACAAGGAATTCAAATAATTTAGATAACTAATCCTTATGGCAACCACTAGAGGCATATAGACACACTGGAGCAAAAGTAAAGGAACAAAGATGCAGATCAATGTGAACAAAATATTTATAGAAAGCTCTCCCTCCTCTGCACAGATGAAAGCAGGTTCTTCTCACTGAGCACATGTGACAGACGTGACAGAGTCTGGAGACGCCAAGGAGAACGTTCTGCTGCCTGCAACATCCTCCAGCATGACCGGTTTTGGCAGCGGGTCAGTAATGGTGTGGGGTGGCATTTCTTTGGGGGGCCGCACAGCCCTCCATGTGCTCGCCAGAGGTAGCCTGACTGCCATTAGGTACAGAGATGAGATCCTCAGACCCCTTGTGAGACCATATGCTGGTGCGGTTGGCCCTGGGTTCCTCCTAATGCAAGACAATGCTAGACCTCATGTGGCTGGAGTGTGTCAGCAGTTCCTGCAATACGAAGGCATTGATGCTATGGACTGGCCCGCCCGTTCCCCAGACCTGAATCCAATTGAGCACATCTGGGACATCATCCACCAACACCACGTTGCTCCACAGACTGTCCAGGAGTTGGTGGATGCTTTAGTCCAGGTCTGGGAGGAGATCCCTCAGGAGACCATCCGCCACCTCATCAAGAGTATGCCCAGGCATTGTAGGGAGGTCATACAGGCATGTGGAGGCCACACACACTACTGAGCCTCATTTTGACTTGTTTTAAGGACATTACATCAAAGTTGGATCAGCCTGTAGTGTGTTTTTCCACTTTAATTTTGAGTGTGACTCCAAATCCAGACCTCCATGGGTTAATAAATTTGATTTCCATTGATAATTTTTGTGTGATTTTGTTGTCAGCACATTCAACTATGTAAAGAACAAAGTAATTAATAAGAATATTTCAGTCATTCAGATCTAGGATGTGTTATTTTAGTGTTCCCTTTATTTTTTTGAGCAGTGTATATATATATATATATATATATATATATATATATATATATAGAGAGAGGAGAGGTACGGCACTCCCAAAGCTAACAGTCTTAATATCGGCCGGTGCCTCCGTCAAAACCGAAGTAAATGTAGTACAATATAAACGTGGCACTCACGGCAATTAGCAAGAATTCACACCATCAACGAAAGTTGTAATAACGTTTCAGTGGACACCCCACGTCCACTGAAACGTTATTACAACTTTCGTTGATGGTGTGAATTCTTGCTAATTGCCGTGAGTGCCACGTTTATATTGTACTATATATATATATATATATATATATGCCACAAAATGTTACATGTAGCAATGCAGTTGACATTAGGAGTAAATAAACTAATAACTGAAAATGTCTTAGTGGATATGTCAATCAAAGGTAGGTAAGCAAATGCTCCTTGCAAAGAGTATATACTGTAGGTCCAAAAGATATTTAGCATCCTTAAATATTAAAGCCATTTTTTTTACTTACATACTTACATGCTAGCAAACATGATTATGTTTACCTTATTATTTTCAGGTTAATCTTAATAAATAATCATATACTGTAGACAAAAGGTACCATTTAATTGTACATTTAGTTTTCATTTAATAGACCATACAGCAAAAGTTTGTTAACCCCTGACCACATCGTGTTCTTCTGTTGGAAAAACATACAGTCATCAAAATCTGTTCTATCAAAAAACTGCAGCCTGACAGGAATGACTGACACATGCAGTCCTTTTACTCTCATTAACTACTGACGAATAAAGCAATATGTAGACTGCAATGTACAGTAACTGAAAAACTGATGACACACAAGCTAAATTAATGTCCAATTTGGCCACATGCACTAATTGAGCAATATCTGGCAGATCACTTCTGGTCCTACAGAGGCTTATTAAAGTGGTCGGAGTGGTGCAAGTAGATTTAAATACTTCATGTTACTGTACCTAACCATTTCCCCTTTCCACCCATGCGCCACCAAGACATCTCGGAAGGGGGCATGACCAAGCTCAGGGGTGTGGCCAATTCTGCAAGTAAAATGATGCACTAAGGAGATACTATGCGCAGAAAGGAGAGGGAAGTTCATTCACCACCATGGCTGGGCCAGGCTCCCCAACCTGGCCTCCCCCCCAAAAAAATAAAGTAGCCCTCGAAATTCACATTATGTTAAGTACTACTGGCCACAGTTCATATTAAAAGTACTGCCCATATTCCTATTATGCCTACAGGAGTGCTCACAATTTACATTATTCTAAACAGTAGTGCCCACAGATCATATCGTGCCAAACAGTAGTGCCCAAAATTCACAATTTACTTTAAAGATATGTGGGTCTGGTTTCCTTGAATCCAAAAAACACCCAAACTTAGGGGTTCCGAGACGAATTGCTCTTGATTTGACTCGACCAAGCTCGGTTCCTGGAATGAGTCTTACTGCCAAGTTTGATTGCTGGACTAAGCAAACACGTCATTCACCTGACGTCAGATCTCGCAGGTTTTGGATTGCACATAAAGTCCCTACTTCGTCATCGGATGCCATTTCACACAGGAGATCAGAGGGAGGGGGTGTGGGAACTGGGTGCAGAACTCATTAGGTGCACTTTAAAAAAAAATACAAAATGTTTTTTAGGAGCACTGTGTTAAAGGGGCACTGTGTGCTGCTGTAGCACTGTGTAGCACAAAAAATTTACCCCCACCCCAGAAACAAACAAACAAACAAACAAACATGCAAACAGTAAAACACCATAGCACTGTAGCACTTTGTTGCTTAACCCTACCGGGGCATATTTTTATAAAAATAACTTATTAACATCATTAGGGTGCCAACCTTATACTTGAGGTGTTGTGTGGCAGTTTTTTGTGTGTTCAGTAACAGTAAAACCATTTTTAAAAAAAAAAAACCTTGTGAGATATTGCGAGTTGTGAGTTGGTCAAAATCGACTGGAAATGACTGGAAATTAATGTTATTGAGGTTAATAATTCTGTAGGAACAAAAACAGGCCTCAAAAACAAGATTTTAGCTGGGTTTTTTTTTGCATCAATTAAATTATAAAAACAGATCCAAAACCCGAACACATGAGGGTGGTTTGGCAAAACCAAAACATGAAGATGAATCAAGGTCCAAAACCAAAACACAGGTGTCAGCGCCATCTCTAATGTATATTATGCTAAATAGTAATTCCCACAGCTTACATTATGCCAAACAATAGTGCCAAGGCTTGCCCTAATCATTGGGCAAGCTTATCTAGAACAGTAACAAGATAACTAATTTCTGGATTTCTTTAGAGTTAGCACAATGGGGGTAATTCAGACCTGATCGTAGCAGCAAATTTGTTAGCAGTTGGGCAAAACCATGTGCACTGCAGGTGGGGCAGAGATAACATGTGCAGGGAGAGTTAGATTTGGGTGGGTTATTTTGTTTCTGTGCAGGGTAAATACTGGCTGCTTTATTTTTACACTGCAATTTAGATTTCAGTTTGAACACACCCCACCCAAATCTAACTCTCTCTGCACATGTTATATCTGCTCCTCCCTGCAGTGCACATGGTTTTGCCCAACTGCTAACAAATTTGCTGCTACGATCAGGTCTGAATTAGCCCCAATGTACAGTAGTATGAATTAAACTTCAACCAATCACATGGAACAACTATTATCTATGCATCATTTCTAGTTTTTTGTTTTGTTTGGTTATTGGTTTTATTTTTAATTGTAAAAATCAATTCTGCACTATTTTATATGCACATTTTTTGAATGACTGGTCTATGGATATACTTTTAAATATGAAATCAATAACATCAAAAATTATATAGTGCTTTTACTTTAAGCTCTCTCTTCCCTCTTGATTCTTTCCCACATCCGCAGACCACATGAACTCTCTCCATTTTTCTTCTTCACTGCTCTTGCCATTCCTTCACACATCCCTTTTCATCTACCATTCCCACTTCTCTCCACTTTCCCATCTGCTTCACAATCTTTCCTTGCTAGGCTGCCATTACATCTAAAACCCGATGCTTTCAACCACCAGTGGGTGCTTGACAAGATATATGAGTGTCACCACCTAAATTTCCAATTCTCTTCTACTTTAATTTCAACATACCTGCTAGTTTTATGTTTTAAGATGATATTTTCTTAAGTTAATGTCCTCCCCCTGAGATATCAGGTCCATGCAAGGCCAAGATATAAGCATCTTACTATTACCACATTCAGATGCAAGGGAAGGAAGGGGTTGGAAAGGCCAGAAGCTCGTCTTCAGATAGGGAGTGTGGTGTCACAATTCTGCGTTCTTGGCAGTCCAGCAAAAATAAGAAGAGATGGAGTCATGGGTCCGTCATGCTGTGACTCACTTGGTGGCGCAGCTAATGACGGCCCATACCACTGTTCAGAACCCATCTCTCCTCCCGTCTTGTAACCATGCTCCTACTTTTCATGGTACTTATTCACCCCTCTACTCTCCTATACAAAGTGGGGGTCAGCATGACCACCCAATGTTCCGGAAGTTGGGACAAAAGCTCTGACTATAAGGATTGTGGGGCAGTACTTAAGAATCATGAGTGTCTCATCTAAATCAGAACAGTTGATCAGTTCAGATTTTGCAAATTACCCCCCCCCCCCCCCTTCCTTCTTCATATCTTTACTGTATATAGAGAACTAGAAGTTGCATGTTATAGACCATGGCTTTAAAAATGAAATAGTATTTTGAGTTCCACAAGAATACTTAAAGAACCACAAAATACCTGACAGTACAAAAACATCCAATTGTCTACTTTGTGCATAACATAATAGGAGATATACACATTTCAAGTTTTGATCAGCTCTTGTAAGTCTGCACCAGCTTTTATAGAACTGCAAATCAACCTGGAAATGCACACAGGTACCATCACCTTCATTAATGTAGATTTCCTTTTTAAACAAACCTTGTAAGAAATCCCTCATTAACAGCACTTTGAGGGGGTCTCTCCTCAGCAAACCCCCTATGTATTTTATTTCGCAAGGCCCCAGCATTCAGATACAGCTGGGACCTTGCTGATTGCCGTTATCACTGCTCACTGTAAAGCTGGCCATATACTAGGTCAATATGGTGTATGAATACACGATATCGACCCATCATTCGATCTATCGCATGCACATCGTGCATGTTTTGGGTGTGAATACGAGGCGATGCGCGGCCCCACTGGTCGTACATTGCATCATCTGATCATAAGTGCTGCACATATGACCAGCCGATTCCGGCCGTTGGCAATTGCAGAGGTACGTACAATCTATTGCGTGCCCGGCTGGGGGGATCGGAGTAGGACTCGCACCTAGTGCGGATCGTACTGATGCGTGGCCAGCATAAGAGAAATCCAATGCAGCAGCATTAATATGATTTGTCATAGAGAGATGCCAACACTTTTTTTTTTAAATATTCTGATTTTGCTTTTGATTAATACAATTTTTTGACATTTTTACAATTTCTAGATTGTTAATTTATTTCTTTTGACCAATAATGAGGATTTATATTTGGCATTTTTTTGTTTTACCCAGTTCTTCTCCATCCATGTTCTGATGTTAGTGATACAAGTTTCTTTGTCAGCTAGCTGGGAACATCTATCATTAGTGGCTGCTACCTAGAGATGGATGTCATCTCCATAGTTCTGTAGTCTGAGACCAAGATTTCCATTATTTTCCCAAAAAGTGGCATAGATTTAAAAATGTAAATTAGTAATTTTGGATCACTCAAAATCTAACTTTAAACAGTAGTATAATATTGGGGAGTAATATATTCCTAACAATTGTGTAATAAAAGTCATAATATCACTGTTGTCTTGGAAATTATATTTGTGCACATACATATTCTATAAGACCAAATATACTAAAACATACAAAGACAGAAAAATTGCATCACTGAAGTTAAAAACAGTTTTTATCTTGCTTTTAAGATAACTACAGCGCTGAATTCATCATGTTTGTTAATGATGCAGTACCTACTCGCTTTTTTTAAAAGTAAAATATGTTATACTTATGTAAAGCCTTAAAAATTGTATTTTGTTATTAAATACAGTGGGCAAAATGTAATAGAGTGAGAGTTTAAGAAAGTGAGAGATTTGGTATGGTTTTTCAGTTTTTTTTTAAAGTGGCAATCATTTACACTGCAAGATCAAACTCGTTTTGCAGTGTAATGATTGCCACTTTAAAAAAACCTGAAAAACCTTACCAAATCTCTCACTTTCTGAAACTCTCACTCTGTTACATTTGGCCCAGTATCTCTGTGTTCCATTAACTACCTTAGCTAATCTCCTTGTTTCTTATTTTGGGTACTTCTTGAGTCTAGTTATTTGAAGGGATTGCACCATCTAGTATTATATTTAGGATTCCAGAGTTGGAATACACTGTATATAATTTACTGCCGCTCATAGAGCTCCTTTCTGTATAAAATAATGTGGTCTCCACACCAACTCTTGTGAGTATTCTTTGGAGCATTGACAAGAGCCATTTACCCTGCTCGCAGATTGGAGACATACAACCCCAAAGTTGCAAGGTCATCGCTAGCAACCAGTTGGGAAAAACAAATCAGCCTGGACTAGACAATCCTAAAATGAGAATGAACCAGATTGAATTCATGGAAAGCATAAGAATTCAACAGGCCCTTCAAGATGTCACTTTTCTCCCGAATGGATGTAGAGTCATAATAGGATCTATTTCGGGAGACAATAGGGGAGATTCAAATGTCTGAAAAGTCAGTTGGGAGTCTGTTTTTTCCTATCTAATAGACAGGAAAAAACAGACACCCAACCGACTTTTCAAACATTTGAATCTCCCCCATAGTCTTAATATTAGGTGCACTCAGTGGTGGAGCTACATTTTTGGGGCCCGGAGCTTGAACCTTTATGGGGACCCCTTTCACAACCAGCAACAATAGGGCAACATCCAACAAGGTGCAATGGGCCTTGCTGCCCTTGCAAGGACTCTCGGGGCATAAATGGTGGAGAATGGAGTGGTGGGGTGGAGTCCTTGAAAATGGGCCATACAATGAGCCCCTTCCCATAAACCTGTGTCTATGGGGACAGGTCAGGTATCTGGCATGGTGAGAGAGTCTGCGGAGGCAGATGTGATGGGTAACGGTATGAAAAAGTCTGCAAGGCAGACGTGGTAGGGGACAGGGCAAGAGTCTGTGGGGCAGCTCTGGTTACAACACTCCCCCAGCCCCTTTAATGCCTTCTTCTCACAGCACCTCCTTTCAATAATCACATCTCAGAACCCCAATTTCATTAATCACCTTGAAGCACACACCACTCAGCGCCAGCAAAGTTACCTTTTTAGTTGCCTTCTTGTCCCAGGCTCCTTCTCAACCTTCATTGCTCCTAGCCTCCTTCCTAGGACGGGCCATCTCAGCTCCGCCATTTCTGGGAATGTCACAAAGAGAAGTTCTACAGGCTGTTGGGAATTATAATTTAAAACAGATACACGTTTCATGTTATTAACAGAGCACATATCACAGAGCTGGACTACAACTCCCAGCAGTTCCCGCGGTACTAAGCGACGCATATCCAAGCTGTAATAGCAGCTATGCTGTACTAGAAGCCTGGTTGTCATGGTGTTATTGGTGATGAGCTATAACCATACAGTATATAAAAGCAAGAAGTGGAAATTTGACCCTCTAAGATTAGGGGCCCTGAAACTTAAGCTTCGTTAGATTCATAGTAGATCCACCTCTGGGCACTTCTGGCGCACCTGTCACAATAAAATTGGGAAAAATATAATGTATATAATGTAAGTACCATAAAGTATTGTATTGAGCATTAACACTGTCTTTACATGTACTAAGGAGAGACTGGTCTGGAACATTAGTGAAGTGTAAACTGTACAGTATACACAAATAGGATTACACCTAAAGTAAAATATTTAGCTAAACCAAATATCAATGATGTGTAACATAGGTAGCATTTTACATTGTGTACCTTCAATTCACAGACTCATGTATACAGCTTGGTGCAAGAGGATGAGGTGTTTGCAAGCGACCACAGGTGTCAAAATTAATAGTATAAAAACCAGGTGTTTCTATAAAAATATATAAAATTTTAATTTCAGAATACTACACACTAAAAACAAGAGGAGGGTGTTTCATAAAATATAAACAATTTTTTTAAAAAAAATGCAGCCTAATCAATAAAATCTGGTATAAGAATAACAGCGGTGAAATTAAAAAATTTAAAACACATATACCAAGATTATTGAAAAGTACATAAAAACATGAAAAAAAATATGTACAAAGTTTGCAGGATAGAGGTAAAAAAGAGTAAAAAAAATTATGAGAGAGGTAGCTTAACTTCAGTATTGGAGGTATGATCAGAGTAGCACCCAACGCGTTTCGTCCCTCATGGACTTCATCAAGGGGTGGTGAGAGGCTAGAGACAGAACCTATTTATACCTCATGGCTATGGGAGGTATTAGCAGCATCACTTCCTGTTTGTAAATTGGTGGATAAATGACATGTAATCAAAATGCATGTGTGAGTACATAAACATGAGACTAGTATGATACAAGAGCCCACTGGTAGCTTTACGTGTCAAAACGATGCCTATTATAGCTAAAAATAACGTATGTAGCATAAAAACGAGTGAGTCCGTCAACTTCCGGTCCGGACTGTGTGGAACGTCATATCCGCCCCACTTCCGCCCCATTTCCGGCGGCATCAGATCCGTTGTGCGCATGCGCCGGCTGGGCACCGTGCGGTGGAGATCTCTGGTACGTGCTCACTTCTAAGGGCGGCGGCCATCTTTATGGTTATCAAAAACCGGATACAGTCCTGCTGTAGGTGTAGTTCTCTGGTCAATTGTCACTTTAGAGGGCGGCGGCCATCTTATTGGTTATCAAAAACCGGGATGTAGTCCTGCTGTGGGTAGGATCCAAGTACTGCGATCTAGATGCTCTAGTGCGCAGTGTAAAGGTTTTAGATATGTATGAACCTTTTGGAATGGTTTTGCATACTGATGGTGCGTCTCCCCGGGGTGGTACATAAAAAACGAGAAGGAAAAAAACGTAGATAAACGGATGGTGATAGCAGGCATAGATAAGTTATATGACAGGTGAATATGGCATTAAGAGGGATATGGATAAATGATAATTAGGGTGAATATATAGCGCCCATAAGGGGCATAATATGGAAACAAATATGCTAAAAAAGGGGTTTATATATATATATATATGCGAAAACAATACAAAAAATATATATGTATAAATATATAGAAATAATATACACATATATAAAAAATAGTATATATATATATAAAAAAATATATATATATATAAAATATATAAAAAAAAATATATATAAAAAAATTTAATTGTCTAAAGTGACAATTGACCAGAGAACTACACCTACAGCAGGACTGTATCCGGTTTTTGATAACCATAAAGATGGCCGCCGCCCTTAGAAGTGAGCACGTACCAGAGATCTCCACCGCACGGTGCCCAGCCGGCGCATGCGCACAACGGATCTGATGCCGCCGGAAATGGGGCGGAAGTGGGGCGGATATGACGTTCCACACAGTCCGGACCGGAAGTTGACGGACTCACTCGTTTTTATGCTACATACGTTATTTTTAGCTATAATAGGCATCGTTTTGACACGTAAAGCTACCAGTGGGCTCTTGTATCATACTAGTCTCATGTTTATGTACTCACACATGCATTTTGATTACATGTCATTTATCCACCAATTTACAAACAGGAAGTGATGCTGCTAATACCTCCCATAGCCATGAGGTATAAATAGGTTCTGTCTCTAGCCTCTCACCACCCCTTGATGAAGTCCATGAGGGACGAAACGCGTTGGGTGCTACTCTGATCATACCTCCAATACTGAAGTTAAGCTACCTCTCTCATAATTTTTTTACTCTTTTTTACCTCTATCCTGCAAACTTTGTACATATTTTTTTTCATGTTTTTATGTACTTTTCAATAATCTTGGTATATGTGTTTTAAATTTTTTAATTTCACCGCTGTTATTCTTATACCAGATTTTATTGATTAGGCTGCATTTTTTTTTTTGAAAAATTGTTTATATTTTATGAAACACCCTCCTCTTGTTTTTAGTGTGTAGTATTCTGAAATTAAAATTTTATATATTTTTATAGAAACACCTGGTTTTTATACTATTAATTTTGACACCTGTGGTCGCTTGCAAACACCTCATCCTCTTGCACCAATTTGTAATTTCTAGGCATATATACCAGTGCCTATACGTTTTTTGAGGTTCTTAAGCTGACGCCCTAATAGCCTATAGGGAGTGTCCTCCAGGTAACATATATATTCCTCGTTAATTATTTCGGAACACATTTTTCCTAATATTGTTGTTTACACCTTTGATACTATCTGTGGCGCTGCTAGCTTCTTTTTGTACACATCATGTATACAGCTGTTTAGTTTTGTGTAAATATGCAGTTTCTAAGAAGCTGATGATGATGACAAATGCCATAGCTAGAAATTTACAACCTAGTATTAATTGACCACTAGGTGTCACCCTTGCTCCTTATAAAAAAAAATTGCTCTGTTCATTTTTAGTGATTGTGTCAAGTTACTGGAAATGACTAGGGCAGTTGCACTAGTTTATGTTCATTAACATTTCATTTAGTTTGAGCGTATTGTGTACTATACAATCAGGATGATTCCAGAGATATGGTATCACAATGACCTGTGTGCGCAGTAATCTGGACTCAAACTATTACAGATTTCCATCTAAAAGGAATTTAATATAAGCAGCTAAAATGTGATTCTTTAATATTTAAATGCATTATACCTCATCTTGTATTGGCTGTTCAGAATCTCCCAATTATTACCTAAATTCATGAAATGGATATTAAAAGATGGATATTTCATGAACCTTCCATAAGAGTATATGTCAAAAATTAGTTCATTTAGGGGGTAATTCTGAGTTGATCGCAGCAGGAATTTTGTTAGCAGTTGGGCAAAACCATGTGCACTGCAGGGGAGGCAGATATAACATTTGCAGAGAGAGTTAGATTTGGGTGGGTTATTTAGTTTCTGTGCAGGGTAAATACTGGCTGCTTTATTTTTACACTGCAATTTAGATTGCAGATTGAACACACCCCACCCAAATGTAACTCTCTCTGCACATGTTATATCTGCCTCCCCTGCAGTGCACATGCTTTTGCCCAACTGCTAACAAAGTTCCTGCTGCGATCAACTCAGAATTACCCCCTTAGTGAGATTACTTCTGATGCCTCTACAAGGTGAGTCTCTTTTGCGTGCATCAGGGACCGTCTTGCAGCAGATCATAAAATGCTTGTCAAGCCAAATCATTCTTTCATTATTTGTGTCAGTATTGGCTTTTTGTATTTTATCAGGAGTCCCATACACATAAACACTTGGCACAAAATGATTCTTAGAACTTTAGCGGTAACCTAGCAATTAAGATTTTACTTTAAAATGGAGTGAGTGTACTTTCTGTGCCTCCGGTGGTTGTGATAAATTATCATTCTGTACTGAGTAGCCAATGGAAGTAAATTCTATATATTTGGTGTATTCCAAATTACCGATTCGGCTGCTTCCGGCGAAAAAATAAAAAAAACCCCCACAATTGACAGCACGATTGCTTGAGCCCGAAGCCAGTGCTCCATAGTCTATTAATGCACATATATAAGATCATTATATAGTTAACTCCTCTATTGCTGTGAAATTCTGCCACCTGCTCTAAATAACACCCAAACTGCATTGCTTTCCAATTTACATTTGTATGAGTACAAAGGGGTTAAGCCTGCAGTGCATTAAATAAGAATACATATTACGCACACCTTCCAAAATGTGTGAAAGTTATTCACTATAACACACCACAATCCAGGCAGTAGTATTTTAAAATTGTATAATTATTCTCTCCTCCCTCTAAGCCCTGTAATGAATTTCTTACCAATAAATCAAAAGGTTTTCTGGAGAACATCAAAGAAAATGGAATGAGGTCAGGCCTGCGCTAACAAAGAGTAGGGTAGTCAGACAAAGGCACAGAGACATGGAACCATCTGACACCGAGTGTGACAAGTGTACCTGGCGTAATTAACTTTCATCCAATGAACTTTCCCATTACATAAAAGTCCGTCTAAGGCAACGCCAGTGTCCCATTAGAGACCTCAATTGTTTGTGTTCTGCTACCTTCAAGAAACACTGACTTGGTTAGATACCAGCATCAGGGAATACTGGATCTTAGCTGAATCTGAAAAGATCATATAAATGTGGAGGGTTAACTGTTTTTTCTTTTTCTCTCTAATAAGAAATTCCCTGAATATGATGAGTGCCTTTCTTTGTTTGATCTGGTTTGGGCAGAACCATGTGCTCAGCTGGGAATCACTCATCACCTTCGTTTGCAAAGAATCCTGAATACCAGGCTCTATCACATCCTGCAAAATATACATCTTTACAATGAGAGGACCTGGCTAGAGAAAATAAAACAATAGTGTATAATTAATTACTATTGTTTGTCCTAGATAGAAGCTTGTTTGTAACTCTCAAGGAGAGGGCTGTTCAGGATTACAAAAGGGGCCTGGAGTGAGTGTTTGCAAACCCATTATGCGTGGGTAATAAGAGATTTGTTCAATTAGCTCTTATTCTTTCTCAGTACATTTGGGATATTTTTCAACAATACATTGTATGTGTTCACAGGCTTCCAACATTCTCTCATAGGACTCACAGTTACCGTTAGTAAAGAAGCACACAGCAGGATATGAACATGAATGTAAAATGGAACATAGAGTTTCATTAGGAATCATAGTAAATATTTCACATCAGTGAGAACGGTACTCAGAATAGGATTTGCAGGGGTTACTGGCATCTTGGTATGAGGATGCCAATAACTGTGATAGGAAATAGATTTGTAGCTCTCCCTTCTTCCAATAGAAAAAAAAAATCTCATAACAAAATCATTTCCTGAAAACGTCTTCCTTTTTCTCATTAAGTAAACGTGAATTGTTCGCCAACTGTAACAAGCGCTTTGGGGGCTCCCATCCAGAGTTGGTGAGGAACCTAGATCATAACATTTGGATTTAGATTAGAAGGCAGAATTTTTTTTCAATACTAATTCATATTTATAACCTCCCACTCTTCGAGCAGAGTGGAGCACCGCGGGCTATAACTGCTTGCCAGAGGATTGCTGGGAAAGAGTTCTTTTTTATTACACTAGGCTAGCTGCACTTAGATAGACACCTCCTGTTAGCCTTGCTTATTACCAAAGGATTGCATGTAAATTCAACATGTCACCATGTCAAACACACATAATTAAACCAGGACAGAGATAGTCATTGTTTCTACGGAAAACACATTGCTGTTGCGTATGAAGACAATGTATATAACTGTACAATACTTTCACACTTTCCTGAAATCTGACTTTGAGGCAGCCTAACTTTTATACTGTAAATGACACTATGGGGACTATGTAGATGAAGATCCCTGGGTTTACACACGATCACATGCAAATACGCAATGACCCATGTTACTCTCCAATACAAAGTACAGGCAGGGCATGAAAAACACTATTCAATGCATTACAGCCATTATTTTTGCCCGTGTGTGCAATTATATTTTTCTGATTTCATCCTAACTTCCTGTCCAGGGATTTTCTTACGTAGATCCAACTATTTGTATGGAATCTGCCTAATCTAGGAGAATGAATAAGTAAATAACTGGGCAGATTGCATACTGACACAAGGCCGGTCAGCACAGAGCAGTTGTTTCTATGAAAAAGGGGGCTGCAAAAACAGTGCCAACCTACCAACCCCTGGTCAGTCCTCTGCCCCCTGTGATATGGTGACTGTGGTAATGATTGGTGCCCCTTGTGTGACTATTTTCCCAGTGTCTTTCATCTATATATAAAAATACAAAGATATCTAAGTTAGTGATGAGCGGGTCCGGTTCGTCGGAATCCGAACCCCCCCGAACTTCACCCTTTTTACACGGTTCCGAGGCAGATTCGAATCTTCCCGCCTTGCTCGGTTAACCCGAGCGCGCCCGAACGTCATCATCCCGCTGTCGGATTCTCGCAAGATTCGGATTCTATATAAAGCCGCGCGTCGCCGCCATTTTTCACTCGTGCATTGGAAATGATAATGAGAGGACGTGGCTGGCGTCCTCTCACTTTGTTTCAGGGGGCTGCAGTGCAAATATCTTTATTCTGGGGACCAGCAGTATTATAGGAGGAGTACAGTGCAGAGTTTTGCTGACCAGCGACCACCAGTTGTATACGTTGTCTGCCTGAAAAACGCTCCATATCTGTGCTCAGTGTGCTGCATATATCTGTGCTCACACTGCTTTATTGTGGGGACTGGGGACCAGCAGTATTATATAGGAGGAGTACAGTGCAGAGTTTTGCTGACCAGTGACCACCAGTATACGTTGTCTGCATGAAAAACGCTCCATATCTGTGCTCAGTGTGCTGCATATATCTGTGCTCACACTGCTTTATTGTGGGAACTGGGGACCAGCAGTATTATATAGGAGGAGTACAGTGCAGAGTTTTGCTGACCAGTGACCACCAGTATTATACGTTGTCTGCCTGAAAAACGCTCCATATCTGTGCTCAGTGTGCTGCATATATCTGTGCTCACACTGCTTTATTGTGGGGACTGGGGACCAGCAGTATTATATAGGAGGAGTACAGTGCAGAGTTTTGCTGACCAGTGACCACCAGTATACGTTGTCTGCCTGAAAAACGCTCCATATCTGTGTTCAGTGTGCTGCATATATCTGTGCTCACACTGCTTTATTGTGGGAACTGGGGACCAGCAGTATTATATAGGAGGAGTACAGTGCAGAGTTTTGCTGACCAGTGACCACCAGTATTATACGTTGTCTGCCTGAAAAACGCTCCATATCTGTGCTCAGTGTGCTGCATATATCTGTGCTCACACTGCTTTATTGTGGGGACTGGGGACCAGCAGTATTATATAGGAGGAGTACAGTGCAGAGTTTTGCTGACCAGTGACCACCAGTATACGTTGTCTGCATGAAAAACGCTCCATATCTGTGCTCAGTGTGCTGCATATATCTGTGCTCACACTGCTTTATTGTGGGAACTGGGGACCAGCAGTATTATATAGGAGGAGTACAGTGCAGAGTTTTGCTGACCAGTGACCACCAGTATTATACGTTGTCTGCCTGAAAAACGCTCCATATCTGTGCTCAGTGTGCTGCATATATCTGTGCTCACACTGCTTTATTGTGGGGACTGGGGACCAGCAGTATTATATAGGAGGAGTACAGTGCAGAGTTTTGCTGACCAGTGACCACCAGTATACGTTGTCTGCCTGAAAAACGCTCCATATCTGTGTTCAGTGTGCTGCATATATCTGTGCTCACACTGCTTTATTGTGGGGACTGGAGACCAGCAGTATTATATAGGAGGAGTACAGTGCAGAGTTTTGCTGACCAGTGACCACCAGTATTATACGTTGATCTATTACTGGCATATAACTCCACACATTAAAAAATGGAGAACAAAAATGTGGAGGGTAAAATAGGGAAAGATCAAGATCCACTTCCACCTCGTGCTGTAGCTGCTGCCACTAGTCATGGCCGAGACGATGAAATGCCATCAACGTCGTCTGCCAAGGCCGATGCACAATGTCATAGTAGAGAGTATGTAAAATCCAAAAAACTAAAGCTCAGTAAAATGACCCAAAAATCTAAATCAAAATCGTCTGAGGAGAAGCGTAAACTTGCCAATGTGCCATTTATGACACGGAGTGGCAAGGAACGGCTGAGGCCCTGGCCTATGTTCAAGGCTAGTGGTTCAGCTTCACCTGAGGATGGAAGCACTCATCCTCCTGCTAGAAAACTTAAAAGAGTTAAGATGGCAAAAGCACAGCAAAGAACTGTGCGTTCTTCTAAATCACAAATCCCCAAGGAGAGTACAATTGTGTCGGTTGCGATGCCTGACCTTCCCAACACTGGACGGGAAGAGATTGCGCCTTCCACCATTTGCACGCCCCCTGCAAGTGCTGGAAGGAGCACCCGCAGTCCAGTTCCTGATAGTCAAATTGAAGATGTCACTGTTGAAGTACACCAGGATGAGGATATGGGTGTTGCTGGCGCTGGGGAGGAAATTGACAAGGAAGATTCTGATGGTGAGGTGGTTTGTTTAAGTCAGGCACCCGGGGAGACACCTATTGTCCATGGGACGAATATGGCCATTGACATGCCTGGTCAAAATACAAAAAAAATCACCTCTTCGGTGTGGAATTATTTCAACAGAAATGCGGACAACTGGTGTCAAGCCGTGTGTTGCCTTTGTCAAGCTGTAATATGTAGGGGTAAGGACGTTAACCACCTAGGAACATCCTCCCTTATACGTCACCTGGACCGCATTCATCAGAAGTCAGTGACAAGTTCAAAAACTTTGGATGACAGCGGAAGCAGTCCACTGACCACTAAATCCCTTCCTCTTGTAACCAAGCTCCTGCAAACCACACCACCAACTCCCTCAGTGTCAATTTCCTCCTTACACAGGAAAGCCAATAGTCCTGCAGGCCATGTCACTGTCAAGTTTGACGAGTCCTCTCCTGCCTGGGATTCCTCCGATGCATCCTTGAGTGTAACGCCTACTGCTGCTGGCGCTGCTGTTGTTGCTGCTGTGAGTCGATTGTCATCCCACAGGGGAAGTCCGAAGACCACTTGTACTACTTCCAGTAAGCAATTGACTGTCCAACAGTCCTTTGCGAGGAAGATGAAATATCACAGCAGTCATCCTGCTGCAAAGCGGATAACTCAGGCCTTTGCAGCCTGGGTGGTGAGAAACATGTTTCCGGTATCCACCGTTAATTCACAGGCAACTACAGACTTGATTGAGGTACTGTGTCCCCGGTACCAAATACCATCTAGGTTCCATTTCTCTAGGCAGGCGATACCGAAAATGTACACAGACGTCAGAAAAAGAGTCACCAGTGTCCTAAAAAATGCAGTTGTACCCAATGTCCACTTAACCACAGACATGTGGACAAGTGGAGCAGGGCAGACTCAGGATTATATGACTGTGACAGCCCACTGGGTAGATGTATTGCCTCCCGCAGCAAGAACAGCAGCGGCGACACCAGTAGCAGCATCTCGCAAACGCCAACTCGTTCCTAGGCAGGCTACGCTTTGTATCACCGCTTTCCATAAGAGGCACACAGCTGACAACCTCTTACGGAAACTGAGGAACATCATCGCAGAATGGCTTACCCCAATTGGACTCTCCTGGGGATTTGTGACATCGGACAACGCCACCAATATTGTGCGTGCATTACATCTGGGCAAATTCCAGCACGTCCCATGTTTTGCACATACATTGAATTTGGTGGTGCAGAATTATTTAAAAAACGACAGGGGCGTGCAAGAGATGCTGTCGGTGGCCCGAAGAATTGCGGGACACTTTCGGCATTCAGCCACCGCGTGCCGAAGACTGGAGCACCAGCAAACAGTCCTGAACCTGCCCTGCCATCATCTGAAGCAAGAGGTGGTAACGAGGTGGAATTCAACCCTCTATATGCTTCAGAGGATGGAGGAGCAGCAAAAGGCCATTCAAGCCTATACATCTGCCTACGATATAGGCAAAGGAGGGGGAATGCACCTGACTCAAGCGCAGTGGAGAATGATTTCAACGTTGTGCAAGGTTCTGCAACCCTTTGAACTTGCCACACGTGAAGTCAGTTCAGACACTCATCAGGCTTTTGCAGAAGAAGCTGGAGACATTGAAGGAGGAGCTAAAACAGAGTGATTCCGCTAGGCATGTGGGACTTGTGGATGGAGCCCTTAATTCGCTTAAACAGGATTCACGGGTGGTCAATCTGTTGAAATCAGAGTTCTACATTTTGGCCACCATGCTTGATCCTAGATTTAAAACCTACGTTGTATCTCTCTTTCCGGCAGACACAAGTCTGCAGAGGTTCAAAGACCTGCTGGTGCGAAAATTGTCAAGTTAAGCGGAACGTGACCCGTCAACAGCTCCTCCTTCACATTCTCCCGCAACTGGGGGTGCGAGGAAAAGGCTAAGAATTCCGAGCCCACCCGCTGGCGGTGATGCAGGGCAGTCTGGAGCGAGTGCTGACATCTGGTCCGGACTGAAGGACCTGCCAACGATTACTGACATGTCGTCTACTGTCACTGCATATGATTCTGTCATCATTGAAAGAATGGTGGAGGATTATATGAGTGACCGCATCCAAGTAGGCACGTCAGACAGTCCGTACGTATACTGGCAGGAAAAAGAGGCAATTTGGAGGCCCTTGCAGAAACTGGCTTTATTTTACCTAAGTTGCCCACCCTCCAGTGTGTACTCCGAAAGAGTGTTTAGTGCAGCCGCTCACCTTGTCAGCAATCGGCGTACGAGGTTACTTCCAGAAAATGTGGAGAAGATGATGTTCATCAAAATTAATTATAATCAATTCCTCCGTGGAGACATTCACCAGCAGCAATTGCCTCCAGAAAGTACACAGGGACCTAAAATGGTGGATTCCAGTGGGGACGAATTAATAATCTGTGAGGAGGGGGATGTACACAGTGAAAGGGGTGAGGAATCGGATGATGAGGAGGAGGTGGACATCTTGCCTCTGTAGAGCCAGTTTGTGCAAGGAGAGATTGATTGCTTCTTTTTTGGTGGGGGCCCAAACCAACCAGTCATTTCAGTCACAGTCGTGTGGCAGACCCTGTAGCTGAAATGATGGGTTCGTTAAAGTGTGCATGTCCTGTTTATACAACATAAGGGTGGGTGGGAGGGCCCAAGGACAATTCCATCTTGCACCTCTTTTTTATTTCATATTTCTTTGCATCATGTGCTGTTTCGGGACTATTTTTTTGAAGTGCCATCCTGCCTGACACTGCAGTGCCACTCCTAGAAGGGCCAGGTGTTTGTGTCGGCCACTTGTGATGCTTAGCTTAGCCATCCAGCGACCTTGGTGCACCTCTTTTTTTCTTTGCATCATGTGCTGTTTGGGGACTATTTTTTAAATCTGCCATCCTGTCTGACACTGCAGTGCCACTCCTAGATGGGCCAGGTGTTTGTGTCGGCCACTTGGGTCACTTAGCTTAGCCATCCAGCGACCTTGGTGCACCTCTTTTTTTCTTTGCATCATGTGCTGTTTGGGGACTATTTTTTAAATCTGCCATCCTGTCTGACACTGCAGTGCCACTCCTAGATGGGCCAGGTGTTTGTGTCGGCCACTTGGGTCGCTTAGCTTAGTCACACCTCTTTTTTTCTTTGCATCATGTGCTGTTTGGGGACTATTTTTTTGAAGTGCCATCCTGTTTGACATTGCAGTGCCACTCCTATATGGGCCAGGTGTTGGTGTCGGCCACTTGGGTCGCTTAGCTTAGTCATCCAGCAACCTCGGTGCAAATTTTAGGACTAAAAATAATATTGTGAAGTGTGAGGTGTTCAGAATAGACTGAAAATGAGTGGAAATTATGGTTATTGAGGTTAATAATACTATGGGATCAAAATGACACCCAAATTCTATGATTTAGTTTTTGAGGGTTTTTTGTCAAAAAACACCCGAATCCAAAACACACCCGAATCCGACAAAAAATTTTCAGGGAGGTTTTGCCAAAACGCGTCCGAATCCAAAACACGGCCGCGGAACCAAATCCAAAACCAAAACACAAAACCCGAAAAATTTCCGGTGCACATCACTAATCTAAGTCTATTTCTTTGTTCTAGTCAGTCATAATCTAATGGGAAATTGTTTAGGTTTTGTTTTTTTGGGAAATTCTACTACAGTATGTAATCCAGTGGGAAATTCTTCTGTGTACAGTATGTAATCCAATGAAATACAAAAAAAAAAAAACCACAAAAGGCAACGCAACTGCTCACTGCGGGGTCAATATCTCCACTTATCCTCTTTAGAAAATTTTCTACATTCTCCTAGTCACAGCCATTCAGTGACTATTGCTCAAAGAGCTGATTTCTTATTGAATTGCAAAAACAGAAGAATTTTTCAGTAGATTATCGTGAAAAATTAAATTTTTATATAAATGGTGTGAAAATGATTAATTTTATTCAAATGAACTTAATTGTAAAATTTATATATATTATTTAAATTTATATGTTCTAGCAACAACTGACAGCCATTAACTCGACGCAGTGGTCGAAGTAAAAAATTTGCAGTGGGGGTATGGAAAAGTGAAGGCTGTAATTATGTGTGCGCCGAAGGTGGGGGCGCGTCCTTCAGTGTCCATTCAGTATACAGTGTCCATACAGTATACCCTTTATACACATTATGCACCACAATAGTAGGACCCCTTATACCAGGGCTGGCCAAACCGGTCCTCAAGATCTACCAACAGTTCATGTTTTCCAGGTCTCCTGGAGATCTGTAGAATTGTCAGTTAGGAATGAATGAAGTACATCTTAATTAGTAATGACTACACCTGTGCACCAGATAGGTGGTCTGGAAAATGTGAACTGTTGGTAGATCTCGAGGACCGGTTTGGCCAACCCTGCCTTATACTATTTAGTACTGGTGCCCCTGTCACATTATGCCACATGGAATGAGCCGAAATTCACATTATAGCACATGGTATGAGCTGAAATTCACATTACACCACACGGTATGAGCCGAAATTCACATTATACCACACGGAATGAGCCGAAATTTACATTATACCACAGGGTATGATACAAAATTCACATTATGCCACACGGTATGAGCCAAAATTCACATTATGCCACACAGTATGAGCTGAAATTCCCATTATGCCACACAGTATGAGCCGAACTTCACATGTGCATACTCTGCTGAGTGTGTTCCGACGGCTCTGTTGACAGTGGTCTATCTCCAGAGGCAACGGAAGCATTTCCTGGTACCAAGTGTGAAGGTGTGCACCAGTAGGCGTGCCAAGTGGGGTGGATGTGGTGTTTACAGCATTATTTGTTTTAGACTGTACAGCTGAAGTGTATGCCGGAACTTGCTAGAGCTACTTCCTGGTTAGTGTTATGTATGTGCTCTGTTTCTAAAGTTGTTGCTGTTACATGCCAGTAAAGAAGAACACAGTGTTTCTCCAATCTGAATGCGGTGTCATCAACTCTCACAGCATGTTCTTTGACCAAAATCTGTGTTCCTCAGCATTCATTCTCTGTGTTTCTCTTGAAGAAAGCTAGCTCCTGACTACTACCATCAGAGGTGGTAGAGGCTTAGACAGTAGAGCAATTTAAACATGCATGGGATAGACATAAGGATATCCTTACAAAGAAATAAGGATCAAATAAGGTTTGAGATAAAAATATGGTAAAAAAGAAGGGGGCTGACTAGATGGGCCAAGTGGTTCTTATTTGCCGTCAAATTCTATGTTTCTATGTTACTATCCAGCCAGATTCAGAGCAATTCCAGTTCCAGCCTGCTTCAGTGCAATTCTGGCTCTAGCCCAGTTCATTGCAATTCTGGTTCAAACCCGGTTCCGTGCAATACTGGTTCCAGCTCGAATCACAGCAAATCCGGTTCCAGCCCGGTTCAGCTCAATTCCGGTTCCAGCGCGGTGTGGTAAAACTATTCCCAGCCTGGCTCAGTACATTTCTGTATCCAGCACGGTCCAAAGTAATTCCAGTTCCAACCCAGTTCAGTGCAATTGTGGTTTTAGTCGGTTCACAGAAAATGTGTTCCAGTCCGGTTCAGTGCAATTTCGGTTCCAGTCCAGTTCAGTGCAATTTTGGTTCAAGCCCAGTTCTAAGTACAGTACTACTGGTCCTAAGTCCAGTTCTAAAGACTGTTCTGCCAACCCTTCTTCTACAGACTCTGTGCATTCCAAGCTACGAACCTTTTCCAGTTCAGTGTTCTACCGGTTCCAGGAATCTTGTTGGGCCAAAACCTGCTGCACCCAGTCAGTTCTCCACTACTGCTCCTTAACTAGTTCCCGTTCTTACCCAATGTAAAGGTTCCTCTCAGGAGTACCATCTAAACCCTTTGCTATCTCCACTCAGGTTCCAGTCCATGAGTAGGAACTTTATGAAGCCACTAAGCTTCCTTTATAAAGCCACTCATTACTCTTTAACCCCAGACTCCAGTCTGAGAATACAAAATCGTACAGAAGCGACAGAATCCCCCTCCATCATTTGGTGTCCCCCATAGCTCTTTCTGCATCAGGCAGTGTCGGTCAGTGCTGCCCCATGTTTCTGGAGAGATGGCACATTCGCAGTAGAGAGAAAAAACTCTGACAGAGTGCCAGAACCTTTGCTGCCTGTTGTGCTGGTGCAATGAAAGCATTGTGGAAACATGTCATCACCGGGAGCACTTATAGAGGATTCTGCTGCATGGATACACTGGCAGATATCTAATAATTGCAGGGTATGTGGCGCTGCACCACTGGGCTCATGGACATGTGTTCACTGCATGCCTTTCACCCATAATATATACACCAATGAAGACTGCAGTTTCATTTACACTACCGGCACCAGGAAGAATCCATAATAAAAGTATGTGGCTGAATTATGGACATTTTCGGACTAGCAGGTACCCTTAGACTGAGACTGATTAGCATGTGGTATGATTAGCAAAAACATTCAGAAAAGACTGTAGGCAGGACCCTGTCCTTCGCTATATCAATGGAAATAGCATAAGAGATGAAGAACTACAACAGACAGAGTGTGTCACGTATAATATGATTTCTGGTCAAAGATGCCCATGGGTTTATTGTGGCAAATCCACCCAAAAACTATTCATTGCTGGATCACTGACGAGGTCTATTTAAGATGCCACAAGCGGGATCACATAGAACATGTGTGTATTCTGAGAAAGCATCGGATTAGCACCAGAAAAAGTCTGATGTGAACCATGTAGTTGACTTCAAAACAGACTCTCCTAATAGTGCGACACTGAAATGTAACTATCTTATCTGCAAGTGAATTAAAGCAAATGAACATCAAATGATCTGGTATTCCCTGAGGTTGAGTGAATACAACTAAAAATGGAGTTCACTTGCTCAATTGTGCTTTGCACGTATTTAGGGGAGGTTGTTCTGCCAGTGGGGACGATAAACGTAAACATTTAAAAGTCCAACTGTAAGGACTTTATTTGTAAGTGCTTCATAATAATGGCCTGGCTTTATTTATTGGGTCAGAAGTGGCTCAGGAAAATACCATTCATAAGCTACAAACGTCCCAGCCACACATGGGGTGGGATGTACTATCAGCGATCGCGGGCCATCGTCGGTCATCGCAATGATGCTTATTGCATATGTACTAACATATGCAATTAGTATCGCAATATGATGCCAGGGGTGCCCTGTGATCCCTGAGGAGAGGGTTTGCGCTGGGAGGGGACGTCTGATGAGAGTCCCTGGGCTCCTCCTCCTCCTCCCTGCAGCCGGAAGGAGACAAGCTGTGATGTGGGGGAGGAGGAGACGGGGGATCCTGGAGCCGAAGAAGCAGGCTGCCAGGACACAGTTGAGAGGGCGGTCGGCGTGAGCGGCGAGTGCAGCGGGTTGCGGAAAGAAGCCCATAGGCTTCTATAGGGTATCACTATAAAAAGATGGCGATACCCTCCGCGGTGATATATGGGCTGCTGGGTCTTAGTACATTTGAAAATGTGGTAAAACCCCCAAAAACGACATTTTCCCCTTAGTATATCCCACCTATAGACACTTAACAAATAGGTTACAACAGTTGCTAGACAGCTTCTAACCTTTCTGTGATAAGAGCTTAAGGGGGACATTTACTAAGCAGTGATAAGAGCAGAGAATTGAGCCAGTGGAGAAGTTGCCTCATCAACCAATCAGCAGCTCTGTACAATTCTACAGAATGCAAATGATAGATGTCACTTCAGTGCTGATTGGTTGCCATGGGCAACTTCTCCACTGGCCCACTTCTCTGCTCTTATCACTGCTTAGTAAATGTCCCCCTAAGTACTCAAAAAGCCATCAAAGCCTGCACTAAGGGGGTTATTCAGGTTTGTTAGCAAACCCAAAAAGTTTGCAATTGGGTAAAACCAGGGTGGTCATTCCGAGTTGTTCGCTCGCTAGCAGTTTTTAGCAGTCGTGCAAACGCTATGCCGCCGCCCACTGGGAGTGTATTTTAGCTTAGCATAAGTGTGAATGAAAGGATCGCAGAGCGGCGGCAAAGTTTTTTTGTGCAGTTTTAGAGTAGTTCAATACCTACTCAGCGCTTGCGATGACTTCAGACCAGTGGCGGAACTTCCACCAGTGCAGGTGGTGCAATGCACAGGGGCCCACAACAATGAAGGGGCACAGATGAGTCAGACTTCATTATACTGACTCATCTTTATTAATTTGTATTGCTGGGCATGCACGCCAGCGGCCCGTAATGAAGAAGGAGGAGGCGGTCCAGCTGGAGGAGGAAGAGGGAGCCCACTCCCCTCTCTTCCCATCTCCTCCCCTCTCACAGACAGGCTGCTATTGCCGGGGTCTGACGTCACGCTCTAGTGACTGGCCCCGGCGCGAAAATTAAAGATAGGAGAGATGCGTCCCTGTCCCCAGGTAAGCCAGTCATCCCTGCTGCCCCGGGTCACCTCCATCACGCTCCGGCCCTGGAAAACCTCCATCACGCTCCGGCCCTGATCACCTCCATCACGCTGCAAGCCAGGGTCACTCACCTCCATCTCACCTTCTACCCTGGCTTGGCCCCTGGTCTGTCAGCCAGGTGAGGACACCCTGCTGCAGGTAGCTTGTGCAAGCCGTGGACTGGGCAAGTTATTGCTTTATCAAACTCATGCTCTGTTTTCATATCTTTCTCTTTTCATGTCTCTCTCTCTCTTTTCAAGTCTCTCTCTCTCTCTTTTCAAGTCTCTCTCTCTCTCTTTTCATGTCTCTCTCTCTTTTCATGTCTCTCTCTTTTCGTGTCTCTCTCTCTCTTTTCGTGTCTCTCTCTCTCTTTTCGTGTCTCTCTCTCTTTTCGTGTCTCTCTCTCTTTTCATGTCTCTCTTTTCATGCCTCTCTCTCATTTCATGTCTCTCTCTTTTCATCTCTCTCTCTCTTTTCGTGTCTCTTTTTTCGTGTCTCTCTCTCTTTTCATGTCTCTCTCTCTTTTTTCGTGTCTCTCTTTTCATGTCTCTCTTTTCATGTCTCTCTCTTTTTTCATGTCTCTCTCTTTTCGTGTCTCTCTCTCTCCGTGTCTGTGTCTCTCTCTCTCTCTCTTCGTGTTTCTCTCTCTCTTCCTGTCCCTCTCTCTTTCGTGTCCCTCTCTCTCTTTCGTGTCTCTCTCTCTTTTCGTGTCTCTCTTTGTGTCTCTCTCTCTTTTCGTGTGTCTCTCTTTGTGTCTCTCTCTCTCTTCATGTCTCTCTCTTTGTCTCTCTCTTTTCGTGTCTCTCTCTCTGTCTCTCTCTCTCTCTTCATCTCTCTCCCTCTCTTTTCATGTCTCTCTTTCTCTTTTCATACCCCTCTCTTTTCATCCGTCTCTCTCTCTTCATATCTCTTTTCATGTGCCTAGCTCTCTTTTCATGTCTCTCTTTTTCTCTGTATCTCCCTTTTCATGTCTCTATTCACGCCTCTCTACATTTTTCTGTCTCTCCCTCTCGCTTGCGCGCACACACACACACACACACACACACACACACACACACACACACACACACATCTATCTATCTATCTATCTATCTCACGTCACACATACATATCTTTCTCTCTCTCAAGCACACATCTCTCTCACACATACATATAGTATGTCTCTCTTCATGTCACTCTTTTTTTCTCTCTCTCTCCCCCTTTTTCGCTGTCACCCCATGTCTCTCTACATGTTTCTCTCTCACACACATACATATGTTTTTCTTTCCATGTCTCTCTCTCCATGTCTCTCTCTCTTTTTCTGTCTCTCTCCATGTCTGTCTGTCTCCCTTTTTGTCTATGTCTTTCTTTTTCTCTCTCCATTTCTTTCTCTCTTCTCAATGTCTGTCTCTCTCTCTCTTTTTCTGTCTTTCTCTCCATGTCTTTCTAATTTTCTGTCTCTCTCGCACACACATATATATCGCTCTGTCTCTCGCTATCCATGTCTCATTTTTCTGCCTCACTCGCACACACACATACCTGTATATCGCTCACACACACAAACATATCTCTCACACATATACATGTCTCTCACACACACATACATATCTCTCACACAGATATACTGATTCCCTTGTCACCTTCTAACTCTCCCTGTCACTCTCTGCCTCTTCCTAGTCACACACTGCTTTTCTCTGTAACCATCAAACCTCTCCCTGTCACCCACTACCTCTCCCTGTCACTCTCTCTCTCCCCGTTACCCACTGCCTTCATCCACCTCCCCTTCACCCACTACCTCTCCCTTTAACCCTCTCTCCTTCACCCACTGCCTCTCCATGTCATCTTCTCCTCTTCACCCACTGCCTCTCCCTGTGACCTTCTCCCTGTCACCCTCTCTCTCTCCCCGCCTCCCATTGCCTCACACTGTCATCCACTACCAAGCAACATATTTTGAACTTGAGGAGAGGGGCCCAAAGCATTTTTTTTGCACCTGGGCCCACCACTCACAAGTTCCACCACTGCTTCAGACTGTTCAGTTCCTCTTTTGACGTCACAAACATGCCCTGCGTTCGCCCAGCCACGCCTGCGTTTTTCCTGGCACGCCTGCGTTTTTTTGAACACTCCCTGAAAACGGTCAGTTGACACCCAGAAACGCCCACTCCATGTCAATCACTCTTCGGCCAACCTCCGCCACCGCGTTAATTGCCGTTTTCACTGCGATCTGAGTAGTCACCGCTCCGCTGCCCCTTAGCTCCCCGTCTGCTTTCTCTTCTCCCTCCTCATCACCGCTGCGGCCACTACAGAGTTCTCCTATCGCCATTGCGCTCGGTCTGTGCGCATGCGCACTTTGTCACATCTTTCCGGGCATGCAAGCTATGACAAAGTGCGCATGCGCAGACGGCCAGGGGAAGCGCAACGGCGATAGGAGAGCTCTGTAGTGGCCGCGGCGGTGATGAGGAGGGAGAAGAGAAAGCAGACGGGGAACTAAGGGGCAGCGGCGGGCAGCGAAGCGGTGACTACTCAGATCGCAGTGAAAATGGCAATTAACGCGGCGGCGGAGGTTAGTACATCCCGACCACGATCAGTTACTCTGACATGCGGGGTGACGCCCAGCACAGGGCTAGTCCGTCCCGCACATCAGGCCCTGCCCCTTCCCCCCCGCAATGCTTTTGCATGGCGGTGATGCTTTTGCACCTGGCGAGTAGCTTCCTGCCTGCACAGCCTAGCCGTGCTGGCAGGTGGCTACCCACTGTGTCCCGGGTCGCAGCGGCTGCATGTGGCATCATGCAGCAGCCACGGCACACCCTGCAATGTTCCAGACGCACCTGCGTTGTCCAGACTGCGCCCCACCAATGGCGTTTTAACCCCCGCCTGCCCCGCGACCGCCTCTGTCTGTCAATCAGGCAGAGGCAATCACAGCCCTGAGATGCTTTCACATCTCACTGGGCTTCACGGGGTACAGCAAAAGGGCTTCAGACTGCAAGCGCCAGTCTGAATGACCTCCTTAAATCTAAATTGCAGTGTAAAAATAAAGCAGTATTTACCCTGCACAGAAACAATATAACCCACCCAAATCTAACTCTCTTCACATGTTATATCTGCCCAACCTGCGGTGAACATGGTTTTGTTCATTAGAGAAAGATTTTGCTGCTGCGATCAGGTCTGAATTAGGTCCATCGTTCAGTGTGTGTGCACTATGGGGGTCATTCCAAGTTGATCACTAGCTGCATTCGTTGGCTGTGCAGCGAGGAGGCAAAAAAAATGGCACTTCTGCGAATTCGGCGCAATGCGCACACGCAACGTACTATTACAATGAACGATGTAGTTTCACACAAAGTCCAGCGAAGCATTTGAGTCGCACTGCTGGCCACAGAGTGATTGACATGAAGTGGGCATTTCTGGGTGTCAACTGACCGTTTTCAGGGAGTGTTTGAAAAAACGCAGGCGTGGCTGGGCGTACGCAGGGCGCGTTTGTGATGTCAAAACAGGAACTGAACAGTCTGAAGTGATCGCAAGCGAGGAGTAGTTTTGGAGCTAAAAACTGCACAAAAAAACTTTGTCGCCGCTCTGCGATCCTTTCGTTCGCACTTCTGCTGATCTAAAATACACTCCCAGTGGGAGGCGGCATAGCGTTTGCACGGCTGCTAAAAATTGCTAGTGAGTGATCAACTCGGAATGACCCCCTATATCCTTTGCCGGGAGTTCAAGGGAAAACAATGACTATATCGCTCAAGGAGCATATTGCCTAATGTGTACCCGGCTGTCGACTTGCTGGATTGCGGGACGTGTCCTAACTGAGCATCAGAGCAGATGTGCTTCCCATATGCTCTGTCTGGCCGGTGAAGACAAGCAGCAATTCTCCGGGCCCTTACACACTGCCGCCCCCCCCTTCTTCCCCAGTGTGCTCCCACCACTTACTGGCTCCTGGTGATCCTGCTGAGCGTCCTGCTGCTGAGCTGACTGCTAACCTCCTGCCGCCTGACTTCCGCTGAGGCCTACATCACGAGTGAAGCCGCAGACTCAATTTTGGACCTGCCCTGGCTCTGCTGGCCCTCTCCCACGGCCCTCAGTTCTGGCTTCCTCCCGGCAGCCTCTCAGTACGCTCACTTGTGCAGGTCCCCACCGAAGCCCATACACGGCTGGCACCTCCTGGGCCTCTGGAACTTAAGTTTGAGTTCACTAAGCCCGCCGCCATCTTGTAAATTGGGACCTGGCTCCCACACTCTTCAGAAGGTTTGCTGGCATGCGAGCTGAAGTGCTCTGTGTGCCTGGAGAGGCTGGACACCCCTACCCTGGTGCTCCCATACCAACACACCTTTTGCCACTGCTGCCTGCAGAGCATTGTCAGCTCCAGGAATGAGCTGTGCCGCACCAGGGTGGATGATTTGCCAGCAAATATACTACCCCTTGTGTAAGTCCCACTGAAAATGGGCACCACACTAGCTTTAGCAACAGCAACAACCACAGCAGCAACTGTAGTAGCCCGGGATGTTCTGCCACATGAGGCACATCAGACAGGCACCCTTACAGTGCTGCCTGAACTGCGGGAATCCCGAGACTAAAATTTTTTCAATCCCGGGATTGAAAAAATGAGGCGGGATTGGCTTCCCTACTCACAATAATTACACACAAGAACTATCACAATAAAACAGTCTTATATTTGGCATATCTTCAGCTCCTATACTCTGGTAATCAGCTCCTAATTGCCATGTTACAGACTATGGGCTAGATGCACCATCGCTTGTAAAGTGATAAAATGGAAAGTGAAAAAGTACCAGCCAATCAGCCCCTAACTGCCATTTTTCAAACACAGCCTGTGACATGGCAGTTAGGAGCTGATTGGCTTGCACTTTTTCACTCTCCATTTTATCACTTTACAAGCGATGATGCATCTAGCCCATATGTTTGAAAAATCATAGTAGCTGGTTGGTTGGTCCTTTCTCTCCGTCCACTTTATCTCTCTCCAAGGCATAGTACATAGACCCCACTGTCACTAAAGATAAGTTAGATTTTTTCAAATATTGTACAGTGGACATGTGATCAACAAGAAGGTGCTTCATAAGTCAGAGGACAGATCAGAGGCTGTGTTTCAAGGGGATGTGTTTAGCATCCTGGCTGTTGGGATGCTGGCGGTCATGTGAATCCTCAGAGCCGGCCATAGGCATAGCCAAACTAGGCAATTGCCTAGGACATTTGATATACCTAGGGGCATCAGCAGCTTCTGCTGATTAAAATGATATGCGGCATGCCTATATTCTGTGTGTAGCATTTCATATGCAGATACCGCCACAGTCTCACACAGTATATAGGCATGCTGCATATCAGTTTAATCAGCAGGAGCTGCTTGTGCATCCTAGCCACATAGCAATGCAAATAAGATGCATTTTCATAAAAAAAAGGTGCCCAACATTAGCATTGATTTATGAGGACACATCTGTATCCAAGCAGAGGCAGAGGTCACAGTGTTAGTGGCAGTGTGAGTGCTGTGTGCATGTGAGTGGGTTGGTTGTGCAATAGTTATGGAAAATGATTGATGGTCCGCGCTGTATTGTTTTAGCAGCTCAAAATTTCGAAATAGCTTAATAAAAAATGATTGAGCGTTTGTGTTTTTAAAAAAAAATAAACTGATATCAAAAAAATGGAAGATAAAAATGTAAAAGTAAAAGGTAAAAAAATTTAAATAAAATAAAATAAAATATGAAATTAAATGTACATGGCACCTGTGGAGAAAATGTTTTGGTTAAAACTCAATGTTTACAGCTCCTTTTGGAGTGGGTTTGAAATTGGACAGTCAGGAAATGGCTCAGATATAACTCGCCCTTTCTTACCCTATTCGTACGGAGATGGTGTTGTTCCGTCCCTCCTGTGGCTCCACATGTGTGTTTCCGTCACACTTCTGGTGCGGGGAGCGGGGAACACTGGCTGGAGTGGAGTCTCTGATGTTTTGGCGCCGTTGTGCCGCTGCGTCCAGCAGAAGTTGTTAGTGGCGCAATCGAGCCGGAAGTGTGGGTCTCCTGGATGGAGGATGTTTCTCCTGTCCTGTCCAAGTCACGTCTCCAATGCGTTTTGTACACACTCGGTGTACTTTTTCAAGTATTATTGGTTGTGCAATAGTGTTCGGAATATGTGTAAGGAGCATTATGTGTCATGTAAAAATGCATTAATAATGTGCAACATATGTGTAAGGGGCACTATGTGTGTCATTATGTGTATAAGGGCATTAATAATGTGCAGCATATGTGTAACAGGGTACTACTGTATGTGTGTCATTATGTGTATAGGGGCACTAATAATGTGCAGCAAATGTGTAGGGGGCACTATGTGTGTCATTATGCGTATAGGGGCACTAATAATGTGTGGCATATGTGTAATGGACATTATGTGTAAAAGGACATTAATAAATGTTGTCATAATGCGTAAGGTGCATTATGCTTATAAGGACATTAATAATGTGTCTCATATGTGTAAGGGGCATTACTGTGTGGCATTATGTGTATAAGGTGCTCTACTATGTGGCATTGCGTATAGAAAGGGCACTACTGTGTCGTCTAATGTGAATAAAGAGCAATAAGGTGTGGTGTAATGTGAATAAGGAGCATTTCAGTGTGATGTAATGTGAATAAGGGGCTCTACTGTGAAGAGTAACATTTATAAGGTAAAGTGATACTACAGTGGGATGTAATATGAATTATGGACACTATCGCATAATCAAATGTGAATAAAGTTGCAGTACTGTGTGGCGTAATTGGAATTGGGGTTAATGTTGTGTGGCCATGCCCCTTGCAAGAAAAAACACACCCCTTTTTGCGCTGTGTGCCAAATGTGCAAACTGTTCCTATTTAAAATATAGGGGGTACAAACACCAAAATAAGGACTGCTATGGGTGAGGGGTGATGGTGCTGGGAAAGAGGTGCAAGGTCAGAGGCGGAACCAGTGGTGGTGCTAGGGGGCACCGGCCAAAATCTTGCCTAGGGCATCATATTGCTTAGGGCCGGCTCTGTGAATCCTAACAAAACTCAGGAGACCGGTGCTCATCACCGATAGCCTACATCCCAGAGGTGACTATTGGGGTTAGGGACCTGGTGGGGGTGGGGGAGGAAAGGTTAGCATTAGGTGCTATGGGAGGTTAGGGTTAGGCACTAAGGGGTTTAGCTCTAGCTGCCACTCCCCAAGGGTTAGCCGTAGCCGACACCCCTAGGGGTTAGCCCTAGCTGACACCCTCTGAGGGTTAGGCTTAGGGTAGGGGATGAGGGGGAAGAAATACTTACCCCCTCCAATGTCAGGATCATCAGTGATCATTGTCAGAATGTGACCGCAGGCATCCCGAACGCCAAATTTATATGTATTCCTTTGCAAGAACTCCACCCACAGTTAATAACACAGCTCAGATTAAATTTAGGCTTAGTCAATTAATACCATAAATTCATGCCAAACACCTCTACAGTTTTGCTCCTACTGAATAAATGCATGCTGGAAATGTTCAAAAGATTGTAAAAATGTATTCATGGAAACCCAAAAATTGATAGCAACTAACTAGTCTTATCTCATTTTGACTCAGTTGCCCATCAGATTATGGTATAGGGGCCACCTTGTCAGCTGCAGAGAAAACTTATACAAAGATTGGTCATGAGACTCTTAAGCCCAGTACACATTAAACGAGCCCCCCCCCTACCGCAGGGGACCCAGCAATGACACCCATGCTGCATCTGCAACATGGCTGTTGTTAACGAGGACCTCCCTCATCTGTACATGTTCAGATGAGGGATGGGGTCGTTAACGACGCGTGGGAGCACGCAATGTTAACGATAATGAGTGTACACACTAGGCAATATTGTTCACAATATCGTCTAGTGTGTATGGGGCTTTAGTTTAATATGAAAAGTTAAGAAACACCATCAATTCTTGTACAGACACTAACTGCTAGTCTCCATTTTCAATCCTAGGAATGTAGTACTGCCCATGAGTTCTGCCTTTAACAATGGTTCTAGTTCTTGGCAACTCTTCAGTATGATATCAAATTACGGGGAATACAAACACATGATCTAGCACAATCTCCCTTGCCACAGTCTGAGGAAGATAATGAGAAAGACCTCTTGGAGGTTTATTACTGTTGGAAATATATGTGTACATGCGTCATAATGTGGCTGAGTTTTTGTACATACCAGTGGATGCCCTAAGAGAATGAACAGCCCAGTTGCTTAACCAGTCGGGTGGTTTATTGAAGGCATAATGTGTACAGCTGTACTCACTGTTATATACTATAGACTGGTTGTTTTGGATGGCGAGGAGCTTGTAATAGGAAATGCGATGTGGCCGAATTTACTAAAAAGGATTGTAAAAAAACACAGCAGTGTGCCTCTCACCAGCTCAGGCTGAGGAATTCGCAGGGCAGCACTGCGATAGCCAGGCATTTGCCCAACTTTCTCTGCACTTGGCAGAGAAAGCTGTGCTGGACCTGGCCCAGTGATCAACTATGTGTGCCCGATGGACACACAAGCTGAACAAAGTGTAAAAAAAAAAAGGTAAAAAGGTAAAAAACCCCCACATACTTACCAGTCCAGGGAGCCGGTGTCCGCTGCTCCGGTGAGCGCTGCCAGGCGCCGGGTCCCCCATATGCTGCGCTGTGACTCCAGTGCAGTATAGTGACGCTGCAGTGCACTTTACAGCACCGGAAGTCACCACAGAACACAGGATCCGACGCCCGTCAGCCCAGCAGGAGCAGTGTGGACTGGTAAGTATATTATCCTGCAGTGGGAGGGGGTAGTCATGAAGTGGGGGATGACTGGAGCGATAGCTGCGATATTGATGGGGGTGGCAGCATGCGGTAATTGATACATCCCTGCGATGTAATCAATTATCGCAGTGCAAGTTTGGCCGATTTTATCACATGCCATCCGCATCCTTGGATTTCCTATGAGTGCTGGGGCAGAAGTTATATTAATGATTTATAACACTTTAATTACATACAGTAACTCTTCATTTTCCCAGCCACTGGCATATCTATAATGGGTGAAGGGATGCAAAATAAAATAAAGGAAACAATGAAAGGCAGTCACATCCAGTGCCAGCCTTGAAGGGGGCACACTGACCTCTTACATTGCTCCATGTTCTACTTTATGCACCCCAGAGCCAAATAAGCAGGGATCCCAGGGGGCATGTGCTGTGGTCCATCCGCTCCCTGTCTAGGTGCTGCTGTGGTGGTGGTGGTGTTATGTGGAGGGTGATTATGATCTATAGGAGATAGGGCCCCTCCCACAGCAGCTGGCACCTAAGAGGAGAGAGCTTGGTCTTATGTGCACAATCCCCTCCTCCGCACAGCTGTAAAGGGAGCACAATAAAATAAAATTACACTTGCCCTCATCCCTCCATTTAACTATTCCTTCAGTTTTCCCCTTTGATCCATTCACCCCACCATTTATTTTCTCTTCATCAACTCACTAACTTACCTTCAGGTAGAGATGAGTGACATTGCTGTAAAAACGTTTATGAATTGAATTTCTATTCAACAGTATTGCATGGCCAAGGTGCAATGTTAAAGCAAGACAATCTTCCTTCATTCCTCTCCTAAAACATACCTTTATTCTGAATGCTGTAACTGAGCACAATTATAACCACATGGTATCTAGCTGCTGAGAATTTGGATTCCAGACAATTGATGTTTTTATGTGTGGTAACATCTGAATACTTAACTCTTCTGTACTTTCCGCTTACATATTGATTTCCGTATAGCATGTGCTTTGGTTTCCACCCGAACACTTCTTTCTTACATCTTGTTCCACTGCAAGAGAAATGGATCTCCAGCAATCAATCAAAACTGTACTGTGTTCTTACAAAGAATTGATCAAATTTGAGCTTTTGAATGTCCGATGGCTTTAGTGCTGCATCATTGATATTTATCTGAAATTATATTTGGAAGTTGGACTTCACGTATGAGGGGCTGCCTGGAGACTCATTATGATAAGAATATTTATTTGGAGAAATTTCAATATTAATCTATCAGTTTAGTTGAGAATACAATGTTGTGTTCTGTACCTACATCAATAAGCTGCAATACACAATGGGGGTCATTCCGGTTCTTCGCTGCGGTGCAAACCGGTCGGGACTGTGGCTGCGTGGCGCCCGCTATGCTCACGTGCATCGTTGCCTGGTGATGGTCGTCGCCAGGCAGCGACGCCGCCAGAGCTGAAAGTGATCACAGTGGCGATGGCAAGAAGATTGACGGCAGGGAGGCGTTCCGGGGCATCTACTCACCGTTTTCCGGGCGTGGAGATCCGAATGCAGGCGTGTCCAGGCTTTTGGAGGGCGGATGTCTGACTTCAATCCCGGGACCTTCGTCGCTGGATCCGTCGCACAGGGTAAGTAGGTCTGACCCTGGTTTTGTTTTGCAGGAAACTTTTTTAGCATAGCAGGGCTGCACAAGCGATCACAGCCCTGCTATGCTAACATATACTCCCCCATAGGCGGCGTCAAGTTGATGGCAAGAGCAACAAAAAGTTGCTACGTGCGATCAACTTGGAATGACCACCAATATATACACAGTTCCCTAGAATGTAAGCCCTCATGAGTAGGACCCTCCACCCTGATTCTCACCTTGCAGTATACTTATCTCCAGTTTACCCCCACTTATAGTCAGCAACTCGGATCCTTTTGGTCTACCCTTCTCAGGGTACTGATGCATTTAATTCTACTGCATATAAATATTACTCAGTAGTCTTAATATCTCACGGTTTGATTTTCCCCTTGTCTGAACTTTTTTATACTATATTAATTGTATGTATTTTTGTCATTTTTCCTTTATTTAAAAATGATAAAAATACCATATAAATAAACGATAAAATTATAACATACAGAGTGAAACAGTAAATTTGAGACGAATGGTGTGATGTGCCACTTATCACGTGGCACACATGCAAAGCTAAACTTGCTAAGATCACAGTTACATTCACATCTGGGGGTAAATTTACTAAATTCCGTGTTGGCAAACACGGGAGTATTTTACAATTTTTCAAAACACAGAAATTTACCAAATCCAAACACGGGAGTGTTAGGTGAAACAGAAGTTTAAAACACGGGTGGACGGGGAAAAACCACCAAATACACCATTGGCCAAACTCGACAGTAAATTCCATAGACAACACTGAAACACAGGAATTTACCTAGAATTGTTTCTGCAAACACACCTATGAATTGAGCAAACTCGGATCAAACGGCACTTTTCAAATAGGCATCCAACTCAGCAGCGTGTTAAGAGAAGCCTGCACAGACCAGTGAGATCTGTGCAGTGTTTCTCTGTTAGAATGTGTTGAAATGGTTAAAAATTTTTACAAAAAGCTGTGTGCCCCCCCCATAAGCACAACCATATCTGGGCTCCTTGAGATGATCGTGGCTGTAAAAATACAGGGGGATGTGTGTGGCCCCCCAGTATTTATAGAACCAAAACTGGGCTCCTGGAGTGGTCATGTTTCAAAAACATGAAGGGAAAAGAGACCAGCACCGGACTCCACTAACCAGGGCGGTTTTGCCACCACCAGGGGACACATTTATATTGATCTCGGCAGCCTTAGCATAACCCCCCTCCAACTAGTCAGCTCTGGCTGGGGATTCCTAGGGGAGTGGGGACCGCCCCAATAAAGTCCTGCAGGGCTCCCAAGGCAAGGGCTGAAGCTCAAGGCTATCCTCGGAACCCCTGGGCAGTGGGTGCTAAGTTGATAGCAATTCAGGTGTAAAATGTTGAAATATTGGGCTAGATGCATCATCACTTGGAAAGTGATAAAATGGAGAGTGAAAAAGTGGGAGCCAATCAGGTCCTAACTGCCATGTCACATGGCAGTTAGGAGATGATTGGTTGATACGTTTTCACTCTCCATTTTGTCACTTTCCAAGCGATGACGCATCTAGCCCATTGTCTTGTGGAATTACAAGTCCCAGCAGCCTCCCCCACATGCTGGTACTTGGAGAACCACAAGTACCAGCATGCAGGGCATTAAGGGTATGCTGGTCCCTGTAGTTCCGACTGTGAAAGAATTTTTTTTTAAAGTAAATGAAACACCCTTGCACACTCACACATACATCCCCTGTAGTCATTCACATCCTCTTCTCCAGTGGAATTCACCGTAACTTGTAAAAAATAAAAAAATACTCATCTATTTCAGTGTACATCAGTCCTCTTCGTTCCAGTAGACATCCAGGGATTAATAATAGAAAAACCCTATATGCATGCCCAACAAACGTAGGAGATTTATGTGTGTACACATAGATCCCCTTTCCCAAATCCTGGCCACCACATGACTTCTGTCAGTAGAAGACCCACCAGCCAATTAGGGATTGCCATGTAGTGCCGCTCCCCTGATTGGCCTGTGCTTTCACGCTGTCAATCACCAGTTCCCATATGCTTCTATGGTGAGAATTCTCCATAGAAGCGTATTGTGGAAATCACAGCTGTGTGGCTAACCACAAGCTTAACAGAGGTCAACTTTTCCCCCTGTATTTTTAAACCAGAACATGCTCAAAGAGGCCGGGGCTGGATATGCTTATGGGGAAGGACCCCACACAGTTTTTATTTATTTATTTTTTACACATTTTAACAGAGAAGCACTGCACATATCTCACTGATCTGTGTAGGCTTCATGTACAGGAGTGTTTGGCTGCCGGCAAACATGGCAGCCAAACACGAGCACATACACCATAGAAAAACATGAATACTGTAACTAAAACATGGGAACATAGTAAATTCTAGTGATGAGCGGGTTCGGTTTCTCGGAAATCGAACCCCCCCGAACTTCACGCTTTTTACACGGGTCCGAGGCAGACTCGGATCTTCCCGCCTTGCTCGGTTAACCCGAGCGCGCCCGAACGTCATCATCCCGCTGTCGGATTCTCGCAAGGCTCGTATTCTATCGCGAGACTCGGATTCTATATAAGGAGCCGCGCGTCGCCGCCATTTTCACACGTGCATTGAGATTGATAGGGAGAGGACGTGGCTGGCGTCCTCTCCGTTTAGAGTAGACTAGAGAGTAGAGACACTTGATTTACTAATTTTGGGGAGCATATTAGGAGTACTACTTGCTGATAGTGTGACCAGTGACCACCAGTTTAATTAATCCGTTCTCTGCCTGAAAAAAAACGATACACAGTGTGACACAGTCACATACCATATCTGTGCTCAGCCTCAGTGTGCTGCATCATCTATGTAATACTGTATATCTGACTGTGCTGAGTGCTCACTGCTCACACAGCTTAATTGTGGGGGAGACTGGGGAGCAGTTATAGCAGGAGTACATATTTTAACAGTGCACACTTTTGCTGCCAGAGTGCCACTGCCAGTGTGACTGACCAGTGACCACTGACCACCAGTATATTGTGATTGTCTGCCTGAAAAAGTTACACTCGTCGTGTGGTGTTTTTATTCTATAAACGCATTCTGCTGACAGTGTCCAGCAGGTCCGTCATTATATAATATATACCTGTCCGGCTGCAGTAGTGATATATATATATTTTTTATATCATTATCATCCAGTCTATATTAGCAGCAGACGCAGTACGGTAGTCCACGGCTGTAGCTACCTCTGTGTCGGCAGTCGCTCGTCCATCCATAATTGTATACCACCTACCTGTGGTGTTTTTTTTTTTTTCTATCTTCTTGATACTAGTAGCTTACTTTAGGAGTCTGCAGTGCTGAGCTGACAGTGTCCAGCAGGTCCGTCATTATATAATATATACCTGTCCGGCTGCAGTAGTGATATATATATATATATATATATATATATATTTTTATATCATTATCATCCAGTCTATATTAGCAGCAGACGCAGTACGGTAGTCCACGGCTGTAGCTACCTCTGTGTCGGCAGTCGCTCGTCCATCCATAATTGTATACCACCTACCTGTGGTGTTTTTTTTTCTATCTTCTTGATACTAGTAGCTTACTTTAGGAGTCTGCAGTGCTGACAGTGTCCAGCAGGTTCGTCATTATATAATATATACCTGTCCGGCTGCAGTAGTGATATATATATATATTTTATATCTCATTATCATCCAGTCTATATTAGCAGCAGACGCAGTACGGTAGTCCACGGCTATAGCTACCTCTGTGTCGGAAGTCGCTCGTCCGTCCATAATTGTATACCACCTACCTGTGGTGTTTTTTTTTTTTTCTATCTTCTTGATACTAGTAGCTTACTTTAGGAGTCTGCAGTGCTGAGCTGACAGTGTCCAGCAGGTCCGTCATTATATAATATATACCTGTCCGGCTGCAGTAGTGATATATATATATATATTTTTTTATATCATTATCATCCAGTCTATATTAGCAGCAGACGCAGTACGGTAGTCCACGGCTGTAGCTACCTCTGTGTCGGCAGTCGCTCGTCCATCCATAATTGTATACCACCTACCTGTGGTGTTTTTTTTTCTATCTTCTTGATACTAGTAGCTTACTTTAGGAGTCTGCAGTGCTGAGCTGACAGTGTCCAGCAGGTCCGTCATTATATAATATATACCTGTCCGGCTGCAGTAGTGATATATATATATATATTTTTTTATATCATTATCATCCAGTCTATATTAGCAGCAGACGCAGTACGGTAGTCCACGGCTGTAGCTACCTCTGTGTCGGCAGTCGTTCGTCCATCCATAAGTATACTAGTATCCATCCATCTCCATTGTTTACCTGAGGTGCCTTTTAGTTGTGCCTATTAAAATATGGAGAACAAAAATGTTGAGGTTCCAAAAATAGGGAAAGATCAAGATCGACTTCCACCTCGGGCTGAAGCTGCTGCCACTAGTCATGGCCGAGACGATGAAATGCCAGCAACGTCGTCTGCCAAGGCCGATGCCCAATGTCATAGTACAGAGCATGTAAAATCCAAAACACCAAATATCAGTAAAAAAACGACTCAAAAATCTAAAATAAAATTGTCGGAGGAGAAGCGTAAACTTGCCAATATGCCATTTACCACACGGAGTGGCAAGGAACGGCTGAGGCCCTGGCCTATGTTCATGGCTAGTGGTTCAGCTTCACTTGAGGATGGAAGCACTCAGCCTCTCGCTAGAAAAATGAAAAGACTCAAGCTGGCAAAAGCACAGCAAAGAACTGTGCGTTCTTCGAAATCACAAATCCACAAGGAGAGTCCAATTGTGTCGTTTGCGATGCCTGACCTTCCCAACACTGGACGTGAAGAGCATGCGCCTTCCACCATTTGCATGCCCCCTGCAAGTGCTGGAAGGAGCACCCGCAGTCCAGTTCCTGATAGTCAGATTGAAGATGTCAGTGTTGAAGTACACCAGGATGAGGAGGATATGGGTGTTGCTGGTGCTGGGGAGGAAATTGACCAGGAGGATTCTGACGGTGAGGTGGTTTGTTTAAGTCAGGCATCCGGGGAGACACCTGTTGTCCGTGGGAGGAATAGGGCCATTGACATGCCTGGTGAAAATACCAAAAAAATCAGCTCTTCGGTGTGGAAGTATTTCAACAGAAATGCGGACAACATTTGTCAAGCTGTGTGTTGCCTTTGTCAAGCTGTAATAAGTAGGGGTAAGGACGTTAACCACCTCGGAACATCCTCCCTTATACGTCACCTGCAGCGCATTCATCATAAGTCAGTGACAAGTTCAAAAACTTTGGGCGACAGCGGAAGCAGTCCACTGACCAGTAAATCCCTTCCTCTTGTAACCAAGCTCACGCAAACCACCCCACCAACTCCCTCAGTGTCAATTTCCTCCTTCCCCAGGAATGCCAATAGTCCTGCAGGCCATGTCACTGCCACTGGCAATTCTGACGAGTCCTCTCCTGCCTGGGATTCCTCCGATGCATCCTTGCGTGTAACGCCTACTGCTGCTGGCGCTGCTGTTGTTGCTGCTGGGAGTCGATGGTCATCCCAGAGGGGAAGTCGTACTCGTAAGACCACTTTTACTACTTCCACCAAGCAATTGACTGTCCAACAGTCCTTTGCGAGGAAGATGAAATATCACAGCAGTCATCCTGCTGCAAAGCGGATAACTGAGGCCTTGGCATCCTGGGTGGTGAGAAACGTGGTTCCGGTATCCATCATTACTGCAGAGGCAACTAGAGACTTGTTGGAGGTACTGTGTCCCCGGTACCAAATACCATCTAGGTTCCATTTCTCTAGGCAGGCGATACCGAAAATGTACACAGACCTCAGAAAAAGACTCACCAGTGTCCTAAAAAATGCAGTTGTACCCAATGTCCACTTAACCACGGACATGTGGACAAGTGGAGCAGGGCAGGCTCAGGACTATATGACTGTGACAGCCCACTGGGTAGATGTATGGACTCCCGCCGCAAGAACAGCAGCGGCGGCACCAGTAGCAGCATCTCGCAAACGCCAACTCTTTCCTAGGCAGGCTACGCTTTGTATCACCGCTTTCCAGAATACGCACACAGCTAAAAACCTCTTACGGCAACTGAGGAAGATCATCGCAGAATGGCTTACCCCAATTGGACTCTCCTGTGGATTTGTGGCATCGGACAACGCCAGCAATATTGTGTGTGCATTAAATCTGGGCAAATTCCAGCACGTCCCATGTTTTGCACATACCTTGAATTTGGTGGTGCAGAATTATTTAAAAAACGAGAGGGGCGTGCAAGAGATGCTGTCGGTGGCCAGAAGAATTGCGGGACACTTTCGGCGTACAGGCACCACGTACAGAAGACTGGAGCACCACCAAAAACGCCTGAACCTGCCCTGCCATCATCTGAAGCAAGAAGTGGTAACGAGGTGGAATTCAACCCTCTATATGCTTCAGAGGTTGGAGGAGCAGCAAAAGGCCATTCAAGCCTATACAACTGAGCACGATATAGGAGGTGGAATGCACCTGTCTCAAGCGCAGTGGAGAATGATTTCAACGTTGTGCAAGGTTCTGCAACCTTTTGAACTTGCCACACGTGAAGTCAGTTCAGACACTGCCAGCCTGAGTCAGGTCATTCCCCTCATCAGGCTTTTGCAGAAGAAGCTGGAGACATTGAAGGAGGAGCTAACACAGAGCGATTCCGCTAGGCATGTGGGACTTGTGGATGGAGCCCTTAATTCGCTTAACAAGGATTCACGGGTGGTCAATCTGTTGAAATCAGAGCACTACATTTTGGCCACCGTGCTCGATCCTAGATTTAAAACCTACCTTGGATCTCTCTTTCCGGCAGACACAAGTCTGCTGGGGTTCAAAGAACTGCTGGTGACAAAATTGTCAAGTCAAGCGGAACGCAACCTGTCAACATCTCCTCCTTCACATTCTCCCGCAACTGGGGGTGCGAGGAAAAGGCTCAGAATTCCGAGCCCACCCGCTGGCGGTGATGCAGGGCAGTCTGGAGCGACTGCTGATGCTGACATCTGGTCCGGACTGAAGGACCTGACAACGATTACGGACATGTCGTCTACTGTCACTGCATATGATTCTCTCCCCATTGAAAGAATGGTGGAGGATTATATGAGTGACCGCATCCAAGTAGGCACGTCAGACAGTCCGTACTTATACTGGCAGGAAAAAGAGGCAATTTGGAGGCCCTTGCACAAACTGGCTTTATTCTACCTAAGTTGCCCTCCCACAAGTGTGTACTCCGAAAGAGTGTTTAGTGCCGCCGCTCACCTTGTCAGCAATCGGCGTACGAGGTTACATCCAGAAAATGTGGAGAAGATGATGTTCATTAAAATGAATTATAATCAATTCCTCCGTGGAGACATTGACCAGCAGCAATTGCCTCCACAAAGTACACAGGGAGCTGAGATGGTGGATTCCAGTGGGGACGAATTGATAATCTGTGAGGAGGGGGATGTACACGGTGATATATCGGAGGATGATGATGAGGTGGACATCTTGCCTCTGTAGAGCCAGTTTGTGCAAGGAGAGATTAATTGCTTCTTTTTTGGTGGGGGTCCAAACCAACCCGTCATTTCAGTCACAGTCGTGTGGCAGACCCTGTCACTGAAATGATGGGTTGGTTAAAGTGTGCATGTCCTGTTTTGTTTATACAACATAAGGGTGGGTGGGAGGGCCCAAGGACAATTCCATCTTGCACCTCTTTTTTCTTTCATTTTTCTTTGCGTCGTGTGCTGTTTGGGGGGTGTTTTTTGGAAGGGCCATCCTGCGTGACACTGCAGTGCCACTCCTAGATGGGCCAGGTGTTTGTGTTGGCCACTAGGGTCGCTTAGCTTACTCACACAGCTACCGCATTGCGCTTCTTTTTTTCTTTGCGTCATGTGCTGTTTGGGGAGTGTTTTTTGGAAGGGCCATCCTGCGTGACACTGCAGTGCCACTCCTAGATGGGCCAGGTGTTTGTGTCGGCCACTAGGGTCGCTTAGCTTACTCACACAGCTACCTCATTGCGCCTCTTTTTTTCTTTGCGTCATGTGCTGTTTGGGGAGTGTTTTTTGGAAGGGCCATCCTGCGTGACACTGCAGTGCCACTCCTAGATGGGCCAGGTGTTTGTGTCGGCCACTTGGGTCGCTTAGCTTAGCCATCCAGCGACCTCGGTGCAAATTTTAGGACTAAAAATAATATTGTGAGGTGTGAGGTGTTTAGAATAGACTGAAAATGAGTGGAAATTATGGTTATTGAGGTTAATAATACTTTGGGATCAAAATGACCCCCAAATTCTATGATTTAAGCTGTTTTTTAGGGTTTTTTGAAAAAAACACCCGAATCCAAAACACACCCGAATCCGACAAAAAAAATTCGGTGAGGTTTTGCCAAAACGCGTTCGAACCCAAAACACGGCCGCGGAACCGAACCCAAAACCAAAACACAAAACCCGAAAAATTTCCGGTGCTCATCACTAGTAAATTCCTGTGTTTTAGTTTTAAAAAGCTCCCTTATATGATAGATATCACCCGTGTTTGATCTCAGTCAAACACGGGTTAAACACGATTCTTATTAAATTCACCCCTCGGTGAGCAGAGCTAATACAGAATGAAGTGGTGCAGTTTTCTGCTATGTCCAATATTGCTCTGTATGCCTAAAATAATATTGTTCCATTTGCACTTTGTTGCAGTCTCACAAATGTGTACATAGGGTCTGAGTAGGTGTGGATGGAAAGAATGTTGCAGCTGCTTACTTGGAATCAGCAGCAGGGCTGTCTTCTCAGCATAGTAGGTCATGGGTAAAGCGGGATCTTGACTTTAGGTCGACATATATTAGATCGAAAATCATTAGGTCGACATTCACAAAAGGTCAACGTATGACATGAACAAGAGGTCGACATATGGAATGTTGACAGGTACAAAATGTCGACAAGTTCATATGGTCGACATGACAATGGTCAACACACATATGGTCAACAAGGGGATGCATTTCTTCAAATGGTGGCCCCAGATTCCAAAACTATCCACATTAAGCCCAAAAATGAGAAAAAGGGTGCCCATTGTCAAGTCGACCTTTTGACCCTGTCAACTTTTGTACCTGTCAACCTTTTCCAGTGTCGACCTTTCATTATGTTAACCATTTGTGAATGTTGACCTTATGCCTGTCGACCATATGGGGTCGACCTAATGACTGTAGACCTAGTGAATGTAGATCTCCTATACCACACCCAGGTAGAGCAATGCACCAAGGCCCCTACACCAGTGCTGAAATTAGGATTTTTGTCAACCGGGGCAAGGAAGTCATATGGTGCACTCCCTATAACTTGTTTGTTGTTTTTTTGCACGCCACAAGCAACAGATATGTACATATGACATAAAGCTCTCTATACATACTTTATATAAAGGTTGGGGAGGACTATACATGTACCGAATAAAGGGGTAGGGGGAACTAAACACATATTGTATATAGGTATTGGGGTAGTGGGGACTATGCACCTATAGCGCAGGGATAGGGGTACTATGCATGTACTGCTTATAGGGGTAGGGAAGACTATACCTGTACTGTATGGGAGGCATTTGATATGCCGGCTGACGGGATCTCGGCGCTCACCATACCAATGCCAGAATCCTGACAGCCGGCATACCGACAATTATTCTCCCTCTTGGGGTGTCCACGACACCCCTGGAGGGGGAATAAATAGCGTGACACGCATAGCGCGCCACCGTGCCCGCAAGGGGCTCTTCTGTGCTCACCCCGCTGGCTGCATGTCAGCGGTCGGGATCCTGGTGCAGGTATGCTGGCCACCGGGATCCCAAGCGTTGGCATAACATAGCAGACCCGTACTGCATATATGGGTACACCTACTCTACATGCAGCATATCTATATGACCTGTATGTGTGACAGATCCTACATGACCGCATTCTTCACTGACCCTTGCATACCTCCCAAATTTTTATTCTGCTAAGTAGGTCCGTCTTCGCACGCCGAAGGCACGCGCCTGAAGTTAGTGGGCATGGCTTTGCAGTGGGGACGTGGCCATGTCGGTAGGGGCATGGCCTCACAGCAAGAGCCGTAAACGCAGGCCATGCCCCCATTTTTGTCAATATGGGGGCATGAACAGTGCTCAGTGAGCTGCTGCCATGCCCCCTATCCCTCCCTGTCGAGGAATAGACGTTGTGCGCATGCACACAGCATCTATTCACTGCTGCTCTGCTCAGAGCTGGGAGTGACTGTGGGGGGGGGGAATCTCCCAACTGACGCCCCCCACCACGGGACACTGTGGCCTGCGGGTGCTACAGTGGGACCGACCGTGAAAAACTAGACTATCCCGCCACAATCGGGACAATTGGCAGTTATGGCCTTGTCCTGTGGCACCTGATCACTGCTCTCTAGCAGTCCCCACCTTTGTGAGGCTGTCTCCATCCTGCTGTCCCCACCAGCTGTCACTGCTGCTCTCTGGCTCTCAACCCCTGCCATGTCTCACTCCCGCCAGCAACCAGGATCAGCAGCTGCTATGTAGCTGGCTCTGGCTCCATCCACTTAGTGACTGCTGGGAAACTGAAACTTCCGGGACCCGGCAGTAGGTAGCCCCTTGGCTCCCCCTCAAATCTGGCACCAGGGGCCCCCTTTACTTATGGACCTGCCTACACACCATTCATATGAACCCATTATAACAAAAATAATAGCTTACCAATCTGGCGGATCCACACCATCTCTCTACATGCTGTCATACAATGAAAGGCTGTCAGCACTCTGATTGGTGGATAGCTCCAGCCATCCACCAATCAGGATGCTGACAGACAATCACTGTCTAGCTGCATGCTCGGGCAATGCTGCCTCGCCACTCTGATTGTGTGAACACCACCCCTGCTCGAAGGCCCCTAGATTTGTGGGGCCCTGGGCCCAGTTTGCCTATACGTTATTATGGTTCTGAACAGCAGCAGTGCTCAGATATGGTAATGAAGCAGGAGGCATCTGGCATAATTAGACGCCTCTTGCATGCATGTATGAGCCTCTGATGTAATCAAGGATGCAACATCAGACCACTCTGCAACACCATCAGCCATCTGAGTAACCCATGAGGTTATGCAGAGCGGCAGCTGCAGCTCCGTCACTAAGGTCAAGAAATGTCAGTCAGAAGACACAGACCTTGGCTTCAGCACTCCCACAAAATGGAGGCCACCTCCGCCACCTTCCAAACCCCAAAATGTCTGCAGACTATCAATCACCTTACGTCTGCAGCCGCATTGCAAGTGACATGTGCACATGTGCAATGTACCAACCAACTAACATTTAACATAATGCTACCAGACATGAATCAGGCCTATAGTTCTGTAAATCGGCTGTACTTGTATTGTGTGAACTTTGTTTTGATTGCTTATTTTATCTTTCTCTATGTAATCTATGGACACTAATTTTTATACTAACCAAAAGGTAGAACCAACATTTGAATTAAAGGACTACAAACATTGCTACTGTTAAGGTATGTTTGAGCGTCACTGTGCAATTACTATATTATTACAATTTGCAACTAGTATATCACAAGTCATTTATTATTCTCCTTTCTATCCTAGTTCACATTTTGTTTTATAATATTGCCTACAACATGTTAAAAGGAAAAAAGACCCTGTGCATAAGCTTTATTGTTACTTGTGTCAAGTAAATCACATGAGAAGACATTCTGCGTATTGAGGCTCATTCAGGTGTGGTTGTTCTTGCTACTGCTCAATGGCATATCTAGAATGGGTACACGGCAGACCCCCCGGGGGTCCAGGGTGGCCCACCCTGCATACCCTACACCCATTTTTTAAATACTCAACTCTCCAGAGTCCCCCACCAACGGCAACATCTCTCCACAAACCTCAGATTAAATTGTGCAGCGACCATTTTCCCGGAGATTTGTGCATGCGCAGTAAGGAAATGTCTGGGAAAATGTCTGGAGATATGCGCAAGCACAAAAGAGTCTGTGTGACTCTAGTGCCCAGACTCAGTTGCGGTGCCGGCTGCAGAGGAGGGGGCCTTGATGGAGGAGGTTGCACACGGGCCTTCCATTCTGTTAATATGCCGCTGCTACTGTTGTTGCTATCTTTTGCATTTGCGATTATGTCCTAATATGGGCAGAAGCTAACCTGAGCATAGGGACGCCCACTGCTATGGCATCATTTCCATCCGGCGGTGTAAAATTGCTGATACACTGGTACCATCATTGCAAATCGGATCATGGGGGTCATTCCGAGTTGTTCGTTCGTTGCCGATTTTCGCTATACTGCGATTAGTCGCTTACTGCGCATGCGCAAGGTTCGCAGAGCGCATGCGCATAGTTATTTTACGCAAAAGTTAGGTATTTTACTCACGGCATAACAAAGCTTTTTCATCGCTGTGGTGATCGTAGTGTGATTGACAGGAAGTGGGTGTTTCTGGGCGGAAACTGGCCGTTTTATGGGAGTGTGCGGAAAAACACAGGCGTTCGAGTTCCAAAACGCGGGAGTGTCTGGAGAAACGGGGGAGTGGCTGGGTGAACGGTAATCGTTACGAGAAAATTAGCAAAGCTTTTGTTCGCAATTCTGCTATCCTAAGATACACTCCCAGTAGGCGGCGGCTTACCGTGTGCAATGCTGCTAAAAGCAGCTAGCGAGCGAACAACTCGGAATCACCCCCCATGTTGGAGAGTCTTGAGCGCCTCTGTAGATGCACAGGCTGAGCTGCTGTTCTGGAATGCAGGAGGCTCTCCAGTAGCAAGTAAGATCACAATTGCTAATTTATACACGACCACAAAATGGGCATCTAAATGGCCATGATACACCTGTGTTTGGCCGACCACTTCCCGTTCCAACTCTCAGACGCTGTCTTCCTGTCACTTACTTTATGACTAATTCCTGATGCGACTGTAATCGCTATTCACATGCTGCATGTACGCACTGCGGCTCAGACGTATGCGCAGTAAGAAAACATCTATCGATATGCATACAATAGCCGCTTTGTGACTGAGCCTCATTGGGACTGATTCAGATGTGGTTGTTCTTACTGCTGCTGTTGCTAACTTATGCTGTACACAATTGTGATTATGTGCTAATATGGGCAGAAGCTAAACTAAGCATAAGGACTCCCACTGCAGTTGCATCATTTCCATCCAACAGTGTATAACTGCGGATACATCAGTACCATCGTCACAAGTCAGGTCATGTCACAGAGTCTGAGTGCCTCTGTAGATGTGCAGGTTGAGCTGCTCTCCAAGGGCGCAGAGGGCTCTTCAGTAGTAAGATCACAACTGCTAATTTATGAATATATTATTAATACATTAATATTACGCAAGCCCAGAAAATGCTGTCTGAACAGCCATGACACACCTGCATTTGGACGATCACTCTCCGTTACCACCCCCAAATGCTCACTCACTTTGCAACTAATTCCTGTAAATGTTGATTTACTTACAAGACTAAAAGCAATACTTTAATACACTCAATACACTTTAAAATTGAGCCGCTGCGGCCGCTGTATTCAATCCTTAACCTCTGTACTTTTTACTCAGTTAGCGTACAAAGCCCCGTACCGTGCACGCACTTTGCGTACACACGCCGCGACGGATGTACAAAGTACACGCAGTGCATACACACACACACCGACACACTGAGAGCACAATGCAGCTACATGTGTTCCTGACATACGCTTATAACCTTAGCAGGGAAAGAGACACGACACCAATAGTATTTAAGATGTTAGGATCTGACCCACCAACATATAATTGCTGAAAAGGGGTTACAACAGATATACAATTACAATAACAGAAAAGAGGCGACAAAACAATGGTACATACGTTTGGTTTCGCCAACACCACACAGTCTGGTGCTCAGATCAATCAGGCAAGATGACCTTCAGAGAGAGAGAGAGAGAGAGAGTGACCGGCTAGGCTACTTTGGCTTTTATACAGTTGGTAAAAACACAATACAATGGAAACTGTAACCTCTTCATCCATAGGTCAAAGGGCTGGTCATTTACAGTACAGGAGGGGTCATAGGTTGGTTTGAATAGGTGGGCGATGTCTGTTCCAGGTGTGCTTGCAGTTGGTCTCCACTGGGTTCCCGCCGAATATCAGAGTACAGTAAACACAGTATAATTGTAATAATATCTTGTTCCTGCGCATAACTATGCGCAGGAGCGTACTATCTTCTGCAAACTGCTACCGGAATGTTGCCCTTAAAATACCCTACAGTTGGATACCAAACACCACCTCATAACCTAATGCTTTTCCCTCATATCCAGTAAAGGTGAATCCCTTTGTTGTTGTACCTTTTAAACAAGTATAAATTGCTGGTGTGGTGCATGTGGGCTATGTGTACATTATGCACTATGTGGATTAAATATGTGATATGTCTTTGTGGCTTTTCCATGCGAGTACAAATGCTACCGTAATTACTCATACCACGCGCTAATACGCAGGACCGCGTGAGCGGTCATACACAACTTGCGGACATGTGCACGCACGGCAGAACAAGTACGCACACGGAGGCCATCTGTGTGGAGTTTGTCCGTGATGTGTGTACTGTAATATTTTCCGACTTCGAGATTCCTCAGTGTGACCGCAGTTGCAGTTCACTCGATGCATGTGTGTACTGCGGCTCAGACGCATGCACAGTAAGAAAACATCAACTGATTTTCTTACAATAGCAGCATTGTGACTGCATCTGAATCAGGTCCATAGAACCCAAAGTCATTAGGGACACAATGGGATTGCTCAACTGAAATATACATGCCTCATTTGCCCTATTGACAGCCAGGTTTCATGACCATTGGTAAAGTTCAATTACCAGCAACGCTGCACGTTATATATCTCCCAATGAGCAAGCTCCCCATTGCACAGACCACACTTTTTGTTTGACTTTTTACACTGCTACAGTGTATTGGCTACAGTAATGGGCCCTACACACTCGGTGACCCGCCGCCGAGCTGCCCGATGGGCCGATACGGGCGACGGGCGACCCGGCGGCGGGGGGAGGTGATGGGGGAAGTGAAGTTTCTGCACTCCCCATGTCACCCGCCTCCATAGCACTGCATGCTAATATGGACGAGATTGTCCATATTGGCTTGCATGTATAAGCGACCCGGCACCAACGCTGAACGAGCGTGGGGCCGCGCATCGTTCATCGTTGGTGCCTACACACTGAATGATATGAACGAACTCTCGTTCATCAATGAACGAGAACGTTCATAACGTTCAGTGAAATCTTTAAGTGTGTAGGGCCCTTAACACAATTACAAAAGTTTTTTCCCTGCCAGTTATACTTTCAAGGTTCACCCACTGCCCCCAGACTCTGCTTTGCTATGCAGCTGGTGAATAAGAACTGCATGCATACAGTATGTCTGTGCAGCTGCTCTCAGCAGCAGCTCCTGTAGAATGATGTGCTAGCAGGGCATACTGCTGAGCCACATAGTCTTCCAAAAGAGGCTTAGACCAAACTGGGGAACAGATCTGTAGGCAAATGCCCTGCATCCAAAATGTCAGTTCTTCTACAACAGTGGTTCCCAAACTCGGTCCTCAGGACCCCAGACAGTTCATATTTTCATAGCAGGTGCGCAGTTGCATTCATTACTTACTGACACGTTTTAAAAGATCCACAGGCGGATCTAATTATTCCACTTGTAATTCTGTGAGGAGACCAGGAAAACATGAACTGTGTTATGTTCTATGTACTAGGAACCCAGAAGATTGGGTGGCAACAGAAGAGTTCCAAGTACAGACGCTTGAAGCTGCGGCAGGCCTGGGATACACAGCTACACCTAACAAAATCCCTGACTCCGGTGTCCTTCCCAGTGGTCAATTAACGCCTGCAAAGCTAATCTTCTGCTCACGGCAGCCACGTTTAAATGGGCGAATTAGGTCCGCCCAGACTCCGATTCCCCCAGTCTTAAAAGGTGACAAGGCATTAACCGAGACTGAGAGAGAACAAGGGGAAAACTTACTAAGACTGACACAACTATTAAAGAGAAGAATACAAAAAATTAACAACTAGTTTATGTGCGGCACGGCCGCCAGGAACAACAACAAACCAAAGCAATGCAGCCTAACTGCCAAATACGAAACCGTCGTAATAAGGCGAGGACAGCAATGCAGAAGCCTCCGCAAGAATAACACAACCAAAAACAGATAAAGAAAATACGGCTTCTGCCGCAATGTGCGGCAGAGGCGCTACTCACATTGCCACGAAAGGTTCGCGCAGGAAACGACCGGAATCCCGAGGCTTCAGATACCAGACCACTCCACTGGAAGGCAGACCAGGAGGAAAGCAGGAAACGATCCCTCAGACCGGACTCGGGGAACTGGACACCGGATACTGGAGTACACAAGTTGGAAGCAGGAACACACCAGAGGCAGGAAGACAGGCTCCACAGGAAGCTATCATCGGCGAGGCTGCACTGCCCTGGCTCCCATAAAAAGGTCCTACTGACCAACCATGGAAGAGACAGTCAGGCCAGCCCCCTGGATCCTAATAGCCCCAGCTGTTGTGTGGCGCACTGAGCGCGACATCCCTGCTGCTTAGTAACAGCCGGGACTGAAGTGCAGGGCGGCCGCCTGGAGTCTCCAGTTGCTAGGCAACCGGCCGGAGATGGACGCCCAGCGGCAGAAGTGATGCGCCAGCCCCGTTGCCTAGCAACGGCAGGGAGCCGGCACGAGCCACAAAAACCACCACTGCTAACAGTACCCCCCTTCCCCCTTGAGGAGGGGTTAAGGAACCCCTAAACCCAGGTTTATGAGGAAATTCCCGAAAAAAAAAGCTTTTTTTTAGCTTAGGGTCATGCAAATCCTTGTCCTGGACCCAAGATCACTCCTCTGGGCCATGCCCCTTCCAATGGACCAAAAAACAGAGCTGACCATGGGAAAACTTAGAATCCAAAACCTTTTCCACCAGGAATTCCTGTTGGCCCTGAACATCCACAGGAGGTCTAACTCGGATAATTCTCAGAGGGAATTTCCTGGAAAAGACAAATGGCTTGAGCAGAGAACAAAGAAAGGTGTTAGAAATCTTAAGAGATTTAGGCAATTGTAGCCGAAAGGCAACCGTATTGAGCTATTTGATAACAAAAAATGGCCCGATGAATTAGGGTCCCAACTTAGCCGATAGTTGTCGGAGTTTGATGTTACGGGTTGACAACCACACCTTGTCTCCCACCTTAAAGGTGCATGGACGTCGGAACCTGTCCGAAATTTTTTTCTCCTCGGAAGGCAGCTTTCTTAAGAGCAAGTTGCACCTTTTTCCAATTAACTCTGAGACGGGAAGTCAAGGCCAAGGAAGAAGATGGATAATTGGGACAAAAAGAATTGGCTCTGGGATGAAAGCCAAGGACTGAAAAGAACGGAGACACCTTGGTGGATGAATGACAGGCGTTGTAAGCAAACTCGGCCAGAGCAAGATATTCTGACCAATTGTTCTGAAGCTTAGCAGCATAAATACGCAGATATTGCTTCAGAGATTGGTTCACACGCTCCATCTGCCCGTTAGACTGCGGATGGTTTCCAGAGGTTAAACGGAGTCTCATGTTTAACGAAGTGCAAAAGAGCTTCCAGAAATGGGCAATAAACTGTGGTCCCCGGTCCGAGACAATAGCCACAGGTAATCCATTGAGCTTGAAAACATGTCGAAGGAACAATATTGCCAGAACCTGAGCGGATGGTAATCGAGGTAAAGAAATTAAATGGGCCATTTTGCTAAATCGATCCACCACCACCCAGATCACTTGAAAACCATAGGAAAGTGGAAGATCCACCACGAAATCCATAGAAATGTGTGACCATGGCCTGACTGGAATAGCTAGAGACAGGAGCTGCCCAATGGGAAGAGACCGGGACACCTTGTACCTAGCACAATCTTGGCAAGAGAGAATGAACTCCCTAACATCCTTGGGAAGATTAGGCCACCACACAGAGTGAAAGAGCAACTCCAGCGTCTTAGCAACACCTGGATGGCCAGCAACCTTGTTATCGTGACACTCGGCAAGGACACTACCTCTCAGAAACTCAGGAATGAAGAGACGGCCAACGGGAGTGTTTCTTCGAGCCTGCTCCTGAACCTGAGCTAATTGTGTGTGTAGATCCTGTGTGAGACCGGTTCAGACAGAGGCTGCTGGAATAATTGGGGTGGTAGGAGAATGGTTATCGTGAACAGGAAGAAAACAACGTGACAGGGCATCAGCTTTAGTGTTCTTAGAACTGGGCCTGTAGGTGATGATGAAACTGAACCGAGTAAAGAATAGCGCCCAGCAAGCCTGCCGGGAATTTAGACGATTTGCTGACTCAATATACTGTAGATTCTTGTGGTCCGTAAACACAGTGACGGTATGCTTCGCTCCCTCAAGCCAGTGCCTTCATTCTTCAAAAGCCCACTTGACTGCTAACAATTCTCTATTACCAACATCATAGCTGGTCTCTGCAGAAGATAATTTTTTAGACATGAAAGCACAAGGATGTAAAACCAAAGACTCGGGGTCTTCTTGAGACAGAACAGCTCCCACCCCAACCACAGAAGTGTCTACCTCAACGATAAAGGGAAGATCAGGGTTGGGGTGTCTAAGACGGGAGCGGAAACAAAAGCCTGTTTCAATGCCTGGAAGGCACACTCGGCTTGAGGCGACCACTAAGATGGATTGGCACCCTTCTTAGTCAAAGCCACAATAGGGGCAACTAATTCGAAAAAAGCATGAATGAAACGTCTATAATAACTGGCAAACCCCAAAAACCTGTGAATTGCCTTCAAGTTAGTGGGTTGAGCCCTATCCAAGACTGCCTGGAGTTTTTTAGGTTCCATAAAAAACCCTTCAGGTGAATTATAAAAAGGATACCTCCGTAACGTGAAAATAACATTTCTCCAACTTGGCATATAAGTGATTCGCCCGCAATTTTTGAAGCACTTGCCGAACATGGAGACAGTGCTGTTCTGGAGACTCAGAATAGATTAAAATGTCATCCAAATAAACTACTACGAATCTCCCCAAGAAGTCGCGGAGGAAATCATTAATCAAATCCTGAAACACAACGGGAGCGTTAGAGAGACCAAACGGCATCACAAGGTATTCATAGTGCCTGGACTGTGTACTAAAAGCCGTTTTCCACTCATCCCCTGATCTTATTTGGATGAGGTTATACGCTCCTCTAAGGTCTATTTTAGAAAATATAACCGCGGTGCGGAGTTGATCAAACAACTCTGAGATGAGGGGTAAGTGTTTTTGACCAAAATCTTATTAAGGGCCTGGTAGTAAATGCAGGGTCTAAGACAGGCCTGGCCAACCTGTGGCTCTCCAGATGTTGTGAAACTACACATCCCAGCATGCCCTGCCACAGTTTTAGCCTTCCCTAATAGCAAAACTGTAGCAAAGCATGATGGGACTTGTAGTTTTACAACAGCTGGAGAGCCACGGGTTGGCCAGGCCTGGTCTAAGAGATCCAGTTTTTTTTTCAACAAACAAAACCCCCACACTCAAAGGGGACTTTGACGGCCTAATAAGCCCCTTTTTCAGAATTTCCTGCACTTATTCGTCCATGGCCTTAGTTTCTGGGCCAGACAGTGCATAGAGTCTCCCCTTAGGCAAACTAACCCCAGGAATTAGGTCAGTGGTGCAATCATAGGAACGATGGGGTGGAAGGACATCCGCATTACCTTTGGAAAATACATCAGCATAGTCCCGGTAAACAGAAGGAACACCTTCCGAAGCAATGACTGCGACCCGCACCGGACGAGTAATACATCTCTTAGAGCAGTTGGAACCCCATTGTGAAATTTCCCCAGATTGCCAATCGATGGTTGGATTATGGATGGCAAGCCAGGGGTGACCCAAGACTAGAGGCACGGCCAGACAATGGGTGAGAAAGAGTTCTATCTTCTCAGAATGTAGCGCACCCACAGTCAAGTGCAATGGTGGAGTCTGATGGGTAATTACCCCGTTAGAGAGAGGGCCTCCATCCAGACCACGCATAGTAATAGGTCTACTGAGCTGGAGCTGTGGGATTCCCAGAGCCCGAGCCCAAGTAAGATCCAAGAAATTCCCAGCAGCTCCGCTATCAATAAATGCAGAAACAGGAGAACTCCGATTCCCTGAAGATATCTCAGCTGGAACTAGCAAGGAATCGTGTGAGGAGACTAACTGAAGACCTAAGTGAACCCCCTCAACGTTCACTTGGTCAGAGCGTTTCCCTGTTTGTTTGGGCAGCTGCCCGCAACATGTCCCTTGCCGCTACAGTACAAGCAGAGCCCTAAATTTAGTGTTCTGGTTCTCTCTTCAGAGGAAAGTCTGGACAGACCCACTTGCTTAGGTTTCTCGACGTCCTCGGGGAGAGCATACACACATGAACTAGGCCTAAAACTTGCCCCCTCTTTCAGTCCTCCGCTTTTGGAGATGGCGATCTAACTTAATAGTAAGATCCATGAGCTTATCCAGGGTCTCCGGAACCGGGTACTGAATAAGACTATCTTTGATAACTTCTGACAAGCTGAGGCGAAACTGACTGCACAAAGCAGGATTCTTCCAGCCACAGTCATTCGACCAACGGCGAAACTCAGTACAATATGCCTCAGCGGGATTTTTACCCTGTCATAACGCGCGTAAATGGCTCTCTGCAGAAGCTTCCCTATCAGGATCGTCATACAACAGACCTAAAGATTTAAAAAAGGCATCTACAGTAAGTAACGCTGCGTCATTGGGATTTAGCCCAAAATCCCAAGTTTGTGTCTCCCTGAAGTAGAGACATAACTATGCCCACCCGCTGAGATTCTGAACCTGAGGACCTGGGCCTTAAGCGAAAGTAAAGTTTACAACTCTCCCGAAAATTAAAAAAGTATTTTCGGTTGCCCGAAAAGCGGTCAGGAAGATTCATCTTGGGTTCAGGAGCTATACTCGGGGAAGTTCGTAAAAGATCCTCCTGAGACCTAACCCGAACAGTAAGATCCTGCACCATTTGAGTAAGGTTCTGGATCTGACTAGCCAATATTTGTCTGGGATTCTGACCTTGCACTGAAGGATTCATAGGAAAAAAATTTCAAGGCCACCCTGTATTTGGCCGGTGATAATGTTATGTTCTACGTACTTAGAACCCAGGAGATTGGGTGGCAACAGAAGAGTTCCAAATACAGACGCGTGAAGCTGCGGCAGGCTTGGGATACACAGCTACACCTAACAAAATCCCTAACTCTGTTGTCCTTCCCAGTGGTCGATTAACACCTGCAAAGCTAATCTTCTGCCCACGGCAGCTGCGTTTAAATGGGCGAATTAGGCCCGCCCAGACTCCGATGCCCCCCGGTCTTAAAAGGTGACAAGTCGTTTACCGAGATTGAGAGAGAACAAGGGGAAATCTAACTAAGACTGACACAACTATTAAAGAGAAGAATACAGAAAATTAACAACTAGTTTATGTGCGGCGCGGCCGCCAGGAACAACAACAAACCAAAGCAATGCAGCCTAAGTGCTAAATACGAAACCATCGTAACAATGCGAATACAGCAATGCGGAAGCCTCCACAAGAATAACACAACCAAAAACAGATAAAGAAAATACGGCTTCCGCTACTCACATTGCCACGAAAGGTTCGCGCAGGAAACGACCGGAATCCCGAGGCCTCAGATACCAGACCACTCCACTGGAAGGCAGACCAGGAGGAAAGCAGGAAACGATCCCTAAGACCGGATTCGGGGAACTGGACACCCGATACTGGAGTACATAAGCTGGAAGCAGGAACACACCAGAGGTAGGAAGACAGGATCCACAGGAAGATATCATCGGCGAGGCTGCACTGTCCTGGCTCCCATAAAAAGGTCCTACTGACCAATCATGGAAGAGCCAGTCAGGCCAGCCCCCCGGACCCTAATAGCCCCAGCTGTTGTGTGGCGCGCTGAGCGCGACATCCCTGCTGCTTAGTAACAGCCGGGACTGAAGTACAGGGCGGCCGCCGGGCATCTCCGGTTGCTAGGCAACCTGCCAGAGATGGTCGCCCAGCGGCGGAAGTGATGCGCCAGCTCCGTTGCCTAGCAACGGCCGGGAGCCGGCGCGACCCACAAAAACCATTACCGCTAACAAACTTTTGGGTCCTGAGGACTGGTTTTGAGAATCTGTGTTCTACAACATGATTTTGCAGCATATTTGTATTTATCACCTCGGCGGGAGCTAAGATGCTGCTCTTCATGAATAGAATGAATGCCCAGTCTTAGGCCTCAACAGAACAGTGTGCTAAATTGACAAACTTAGAAAGACAATTGTACAGTGTTTGTTTTTCTTCAACAAGCAATACTGACTATTATTACTTTATTCTGTTTGCAGAACTGTATGGATGTCAGACTGTCCTGGTATATTCCCCACAAAGGGGATAGAGTCGATAATAAACAATTGTATTGTCTTCTTAAAAGGAGGGAACTCCATGGCAGATAACCACATGAGATATGGAAGCTTCTTGATATGCAAGTGAAATACATTTATTTTGGGGCTTCCTCCTAGTTATTAAAGAAGATCTCAATCTTTTGGTTGATGTCAGCCCGATGGAACATAAATAAGTAACTTGGTTCCTGGGTTTCATTATTCACAAACAAAGACACAAAATTCCTGTGCAATGAAGGGATCATTGATCCCTATTTTCCACTGCGATTGCTGGCGACAAAGTCATTCACGAGTCTCCATGTTCTATTTTCCAGAAGTCTGACACCAATTTTTCAGTCAATTTCACATACATCCCGGGAATCATTGCAACTAGTTAATCAGCATTCAGAGACAGGGTGACACAGAACTTCTATAAGTCTAAAATTTCATAGCATGTTCACACACTGCACTAAATGATAGCTGTGTCCATAGAATGTTCTTTATTTGAAAGATGCTTTCATAGATCTTATCTGGTGTCAGATTTGCTAGATTGTAGGCACTTGTCTTTTCTTTGTCATTTAAGAAGTAAGATTACATTGCACAAATCTTCTTAACATCAATTTGATTATTAATCCCAACAGTGGTACAACAACTGCAGCTTGAGGCCTTCTTTATATGCAAAGATAAACATACTGACTCATACAGTGTTAGCAATGAATTCAGCAGCGGAAAAACTGGCATTCAGTTGCTGCCGTTACTGAATAACTGACAAGGATTGGCATCTAAACAGATAGAACTATTCCAAACTTAATTTTATGTAAGCAACAGTAAATATACTTATGCTATCATGACAAATTCATATCTTCTCCTTTCCAGATACAGTAGGTAATAATTGTATTGGGTCTGTATCGGGTTACCGGCAGCCGGGATCCCAGTGATCAGCATCCCGACACCGGGACCACGGATGCAGAATGCCAGCGGGGGGAAGCATGAAGGCTTGCTGTGCTCGCCACAGGTTCTATTCCCACTCTATGAGTGTCGTGGACACCCACGAGTGGAAATGGTCCCTATTGGTCGGCATGCCGACCATTGTTTTAGTGAGCGGGCAGGATGTAGGTGGAGGTGTTGTGACTGGCGGTCTCCTGACCACCGGTCACATAACTACATTCCATTGTATCACCTTTACTGTGCTTTGTTACAACAGTGATGGCCCGTTTTTTAAAATGTATTTATCTTATTGCCTAAAATAGTGAATTATGGGTAGCTAGACCAATTATCATTCTACTCCAGTGTGTTGGAGGTTGGATGGTATACATCAGGTAAAATACAGCTGTAAGACAAAACATGTTATTTTCATGAAAGCACAACTGCTCTGTCAGTCAATGTAAAATAAACCCTTAATTCATACCTAGGAGATCCCTGAAGCCACAACAGCTAGATTTTTGGTGGAATGCATTTGAGAGATAGAAAGGAGGTTAAATGTGATGAACTGGTAATTAATTCATGCTTAACCTCCATTGAGAGGAGCTGCTCTGACGGACAAAAGACATGTTTCTGACAAGTGCCAGCGGCACAACAGATAACTCTGGTTAATAATCAATAAGCTCCGGGCCAGCATGGTGTTTGCTGTTGGAAGAGGGAGCAGTGCAAGGTGTTCGTTGGGATTAGTTCTTGGAATGTAAATCTTTTGTTTATTGTTATGCAATATATGTGTGTTTTTTTTTTAAATTGGTTCCTTAGATTACAAAACAGATCAGTCTTACTGGATTTTATTTTGTATTCCTATTGAAGACATCTTCAAAACTCAATAAGATATTTCCAGAATCACAAACATTATAAAGTGTCTTCTATTTACAGTTCTAAGCTGCAGGACAATGTCTTATTTTGGACTTGTTTAGTCACATGAGAAGTATTTTCAAACTAAGAACAAACAAAACCCCCTAAATACTATATGAGGATTTGAGACACCTGGGAAGAACAGATTGACCAAACCCTTTGTCCATCAAATTAAAATCCATTTACTTTTTTCAGCTCAGGTTTTATGTTCGTTGCTATGTTTGTAAAAATATCCTGAATCTTTTTGTATTTTATTAATGAAATGCATGTCTCTTAACGACGTGACATCAGTTTGACACCACCGTGCCATGCTAAATCAATGCTGAAAGTGGAAAAGAAAGTATGCAGCCTATGAAGTGTTTCTGATAGATTTCTTTAAGAAATTGTACACACAGATTATTATTTGGAATAACATCCTATTTTGTTTTAGTCAATTTAGGAGAAGGGCATGATGACCTCAAAGCCATGAAAGTTTAGCTAACTTTCATCTCCCCACACTAACTCTTCTTTGAAATTGTGTTTGCAAAATGGTTCAGTAACCTCAGAGAACAAGAGGTGAGGTGGGGAGGGGGATTGTGCTGGGACCTTTAAGCCCGGAATTATGAAAAATCCAGGGAGGAACAGCTCAATGGCACAAGGCACCCATGGGGACTTCCTGAAAGGTTTTAGAAATTCAAAGCAGGTCTCGGAACCTCAAAGCAATGTCAGTCAGTGTGCCGGGACAGGGATCACTAAGACTGCAGCCAAACAATACAGGATTGTCTAAAGAAGGTGGGAAAAGAGGGTCTCCGAAGCGCTCTCTCACAGCAGCGGTTCCGCTAGTCAAGCATGCGTTCCACATGAATCATTTCTGGACAGAGCATGGGCATAATCCCCCCAGTCTCTCTATGACAACTTGACGGAGAATTTTGGTCTGAGTGACAGGAGGCAGGCGATTGACAAGGCAGAAACACTGTGCTTTCTCCCTGGGATGAACAATATAAACTTACTAGGGGATTTTTTTGGGAAATAGTTACAAAAAATAATGATCTCTGTCACTGAATGAGAGAACCAGGACAGTGTCCGTTGTGTGGTGTAGGGGAACATTTGCTAAGAAGCCATCTCTTACTGGTAAACTTTCCAGCCAGTACTGCTGTTGATGCAGAATGATGTCAGATCTCTGCGACAGCAGGACACAGAAACAAGAGGGTGTTTGTGATATATGTCCTTGTTTTATCTTCTGGAACAATAATTGGCACATTTGATTAACCCAGGTTCCTGGATATTTGCTGTGACACATGATTCTCACACTATATATTAAGGAAATTGCAGCTGATATCTCTCCTAGTACAGTGATGTTCATACTTTCTTTTTTCCTGCTGTAGTTGCTATATCTGTATAGGGAAAAGCATAGTGATAAGTTGCCGAATGCAAATCCTTTAGAGATTTCACTATTTTCTATTTCACGACAGGGTGTATTCTGTCTTCTAGAATAAAATAATCCCATATACTAACCCTTCTAATATGATTTACAGAGATTCACACAAAATTCCTTAGATATAAGCTGAATTTACCTTTAAACATATCTTAAGCAGCATAAAACAAATAAAAAAAGAAATAAAAAAACACAAAGCCACACAATCTACAAGTAAAAGGATCAGTTTGCAGAATTTCTATATTACAGTGCAAGTCTTAGGAAATGCCTGCTGAGACTGCATGTTCCAGATTGGTCCAGACAGCATCTGGTTTTAATTGCTGTGTTTCTACAGAATCTTTCTTCAAGGCATGGATTATGGTTTAAAAGCCAGTCTTACTCATGTGTTTTATAAAAGGCGATATAAAATGCTGCGAGATTCTCTTCTGTGAAATAACATTTCATTTATGACATATGTGTGTTTAAATCAAGTATACCAATTATACTCTAACAAGCTTAACACAAACTTCTAGCTGTATTAAAGATTTCAAATCGCCTGTGACACCTTACCAACTGACGGGTTTTAAGCCTGAAATTTAATTAAATCCACTTGAAACTCTATTTTCCTCTGCTTTGTTTAAATTTCAAAAATACCACAAATGCAGCCATACATTGGCTGAAATGTATTAATGTAAATGATGCAAAGTCTGCAAAATCCTGGAGAAATGAATTGGGAAGGACGTTTCGTGACTGCTGAGTGCGTTATAAACTGTATTTCTACTGTTGAATTTGAGAAGACACTAGCCACAAGCAAGATACACACTTCATTTATCTGATGTTTCCAATAATAACACCGCATCAAGTAAGAAATATCATACAATACTTTCCCATAC